>NC_084970.1:12470383-12520383 GCF_963691925.1 Scomber scombrus
TCCCAGCCAAGTAGATTTTTTATTTTCTATTTTACAAAGTTACTCCATTACTGAGCATGTTAAGTGTGTAACTCTTTTTTTCTGCCTTGGCATTTAAAGAAAGTAGCATTTTATGATGAGTTTCTTTCCTCCAGTCTATTTCTCTCTTTTCAAATATTCCCTCTCTACTGACACTGCATGTCACACTTTGCAGCAGATGTGTTAAGAGTGCTATACGTGTGAGTTTCATGTGTTACACTGTGAGGTAACCTTTGGTGATGTGCAAGACACCGTTTGAGCTGATTGACAGCCGCAGCCTCTGCCCGACAGGGAATAATCTAATCTATCCTCCTCCTTTCACCCCTCCTTTCCAATTTCACCACCTATTGTCCTTGTCAACCACTTCATTGACACTGCTATCCTCCTCATCCTGTCCCAGCCGTCTACACTTCTAATCTTTTGCTTTAAGTACTATACCATTTCAGCCCTAACAAGTAATCACAAAGAACATGTGAGCTGTGTGTAATATTTCGACAACTGCAAGCGTTTTAAACTCAATCTAATATTTTTTACTGCCTGGAAATATTTGCATTACTACCCAAAAATGACCTGCGCAGAGATCAAAGGCATGTATAATATGGTGTTGTGTATTTGCCTGCTCACAGCTTGCCTGATGGTATCTGAACTGATTTAAAGCAGCACATCACATGCTATTTCTAGATACTCTTTGACCCATGTCTCCCTCCTTCCTTCCTATAAATGAGACCCTGCCTTTGTCTCACCAGGTAAGAACAACCCTAGTTTATGTTGACAGTCACCATTAACAGACTCTGGTGCTCAGATCAGATACAGCTCAGAACATTAAGCGGACACACGGGCCGTTAGTTGGCCCACATATAATGTTCCTTTCTGCTCTAAAAAGCAGATGCATAGGAAACATGACGCAGAAAGAGAGAAGCATCAAGGGAGAGAGTTCTATACGTCAGCTAGTGTGTTTAATAAATTAAGTTCAATTAAAATGTATTAAGTTAAAAGAGAGAAGAAAAAAGAGAAAACAATGCTAATCTAAATGGATTGGAACATCTCTCCAGGGAGTCGAGGGCAAATTGTTCAACATGGATGCCTGATCAGTGACTTCAGGGCTGTGGGGTCATGATGACAAATCACTCTCTGCTTTGCTCTCCTTTAATCCTTTTCTCACACTTCCTCTCCTCTCCCTGCCCCGTCTCGTCCACTAACACCTCTGCATTCTTAAACAGCAAATGGTCATTTACTGAGTACTCTTGCACTCCTCACAGGAAAGCACTCTACTGGACTTAATGCAGCAGATAAAACTCTGACATCTGCTCGTCCTACTTACCAAGACCACACAATCTGCAGCTTTGCTCAGAACTCAGCTACCCTCCACCACCAATTATTAAACTCTTCCCTGTTTTTTCCTCATCAGAATATTGGACATCTAACCCTAAAGCGCAAGCTTTTGCTCGCCAAAGAATCAGCTGTCTTTGTACACACATTAATACAGAGCATCTATCACGTCATTTCTCCCTCATCTGGGACAGTGGTTGTTCATCCCTAAAGCCCCTTTAATCAAACCCATGGCTATTTGTAAGCAATTGAGATCCTGTCACTTCAGGGCAACAGGGCATGTGGACCATGAAACCAAATGAAGTGTGTCAAATAGAAAAACGATATGAAAATGCACACAAATTGAGTGCCATGTCTCTTGTTTGAAAAGATGAAATATTTTTGAGCACAATTTAATCCAGTAATCTTGTAGGCTTAGGCAGCCTCATGTTGCACCTCAGCGGATATGAACTTGTCGGCATGTTTGTCTTGCTAAGAAACTGCTTTCTCCCGCTGTTTGCCTCCTATAACACTGCCTTCCCTCTGGGAGGGAAGAATTGCAATCAATTAATGCAGGGAGAGCTTTGGAGGTCAACACAAAAGTGTCTCTAGTTATTGACTGAGACATTCTGCCTTTTCTATAGCTCTGCCTTCCTAGATGAACACTGCTTATTATTATTAATCGCCGGGCATATGAAATGATGGGACCATCTCTTAATTTCTGGACTCAACCAAATGATCTGACAGTAACAGCACAGCAGAAAGAGTGAGTATCTGGCCATGGAGACCATTTTCATAAACTGCAGTGTGTATTACTGTACAGAGAGACAGGCAGAGAGACAGGTGATGACTGTGTGTACATCCAAAGAAATAAGGCCAGTAAATGATGCAATACATCTCATTTTCATTTTGGAACCCTGTGTTCCTGGCAATGTGATCCTGAACTCTGAAGTACAATGACTGCAGCAAACAGCACAGCTATAAAAGTTTGTCAGTGATCCAGCACCCTCCGCTTCCAAACACCACCCTAAAATTTAATGAGAACATGGGTCCAGAATCCTATGTCTCTGCAGAACCCTCCATTACCCACCTAGACTCCACATTACCAAGACAATGATTCCCATGCAGGCAGAGAGTATGGACACGTTAGTACTCACCAGATCTTCATTATTCAGAGTGGACCGGTTCACCAGAGCGAACGAGATGCCTGCCTTTCGAGCAGTGAGGGTCTGAGAGAAGAGGAAAAAGAAATGTGATGAAGAGGAAGAAATCCACTGACCCATTTTACTTTTGTGCAGTTTTACACAGTATAACAATGGATTTACAGACGGTGGCCTGTAGAACACTCAGAGTTGCAGCTAATGACTGAATGATAATATAGTAGCGTAGAAGAAAATGTCATATAGAAACACTGAATCATTTATTTTGGTCCCTAAATCTAACAACATAAGAATAACTTTTAGATATAAAAAAATTAGCTAAAATAGTAAACAAATTCATCAAAACAAACAATATCTGGATATTTGGATATTACTGATACTCTGTATCTGTTGCCCCTAACTTCAAGAACAGACAGACAGTATGCTTACCAAAGCCTGTGATTTCCAGGTGGCCATGAAAAGAGAATGAAAGAAATAAAGAAATTGAATTAGACAGGTAGTGGGAGGGTGAATTGTGAAAGCACAATCAGCAGAGTAATTGTATTTAACCATACTGAGCGCATAGGTGTCTCAACTGCCATGCAGGACTGACTCGTTAGGGCACAGAGCTCTTGAAAAATAACTACTATTGAGAGAGATTATACAGCCGTTGCATGATTCTTTATCCACTCATGCATTGGAAGTTACTAAATTGCAGTCATGCTTGGCATTTATATTCATTTCTCTGTTGGATGAAGCTTTGATCATATTTTCTGCTGTCTGCTCTGCACATTAGTTTGACACACAGTAACACAAGACACACAAACTCATGTATGGGTGAAGCCAGCTGTACTGCACGGCACTGACTCGCGCACACACAACACTGACTCACACACTTAAAAAACACACGCATCGGTTCAAACATTCACAAATTTACTCAAACATGTACAATATGCGCCCACATGAGGCACTCTCACAAACACAAACAGGTAACACACAGACACACACAGATATACACATGAAAATTAGCTATATTATATTAATATCCATTGAGTCTGGGTGACCAGAGATTGATAGACATTTACCCCATAGTGGAGGAAATTACGTAACAGAGGAATGCAGACATGGACAGCTGACAATATTGGATCAGTCTTTACCACGACCCTCTTGTTTGTACAGCCCAGCTATGGTAAAGATCCATGGAAGCCATGGAGAATGTAGGAGGGAATGTGACCTCTACATGAACTGTGAGTGTTGATGTAAGTTTATCAACATGCACCAGCACTGCTGAGGTTGCTGAGGGCAATACAATATGACCCTGTATCCAGTTAATATCTATTTAGCTACAATATAGCATTCAGTACTTTGTGATTTGATTTAAAACTTTTTTTTTCTGTTTGTTTATGTTTTTTGTATCCCGTCACAGTGTGGGGGAACCCTGCTGTCCATTCCAATCAAACGCTGTTGCTGCCCTGAAGCAATCGCACAGCAAATGGGGGACATTGACAAAGGAGAGGCATGAGAGGGGACCAATTAATCTGCTGACTACTGACTTCATCCCACGTGTAAAAGGCTTGTTCAGTGTCACTTTTACATGATTTAAAAGCCTCACACAGTTAAATCAGAAGTCAATGAAGTCTCTTGGATATATTTTTGGGTTGAGTTGTCAACATTTCAAGTTAAATACAATTTTCGAAACCTGCCGAGCAACAAAACAAAAAAAGAAGAAAAATGGCCATATCTCAGCGAGGCTGAAATCTGACAACTCACTGAAAAATATCACCCATAGCTGTTATGGGTCTATGTAGGAATGGCAAATATACACGCAAAATCCAAAAAAATCCAAAATAAAAGACGACAACCCATACTTACCAAGACATTGTTGGTTATTAATTTCATGAGAGATATGGACAAATACAGTATCAACTCATGTTGTTCACCGTGATATAAACATTTATCAGCATCTATGTGAATGACATCAAGCTGCATTATAATGTGTATAAAATGCATGTTGTATTACTTCACAAGAGACTTGAAATCTTTAAAGAGTATTAAAACAGGTTGTTTTTAAACAACTTCATTTAAAATAGTTGAGAACATATTTCTATCCTTTTTTGCTACAATACATGAAGATGAGAAACATAACAACACAAGACAGACACATACTGTGAAGCACATAATTGACAAACAGTTATAAACAGACATACTATTGGCATAACAGCAGCCTGTTGTCTTTCAGAAGGATTAACCATGTGGCACAGTGCTAAAGTGGACTGCACTGCAACAGGCCTCTCGGTGGGATATGTTATGACACATTATGTTGCAATAAAAACAAATGGGGATGCATCACTGTGATGCAACGTCTTAAACACCCTCTCTAGACTAATTAATCAAGCTATACAGTTATGGCTAAGAGTACTTTTAACATCCCACAAGGCAGTGCTCTACACTAAATTTCCAGTTTTAAGTAGTTGCTATCACTCAGGTCTTTACTGGTGTGTTTTTATCATAATTAAAATGTAGTGTCTTTCTAAAAATCTACTTCATTCATGGAACTGCAAAGCAGGTCTACACATGTGAGGTAAGTCAGTTTAATTATACAAATCATGTGCTGTAACATATTTATAATTAAATCCAGATTAAGTTATCTTTAAATAACCATTATCCTATTTTTGCAGAGACTTAAGCTAAAAGGCTATTATTTCAGTCCTGACAATATTACATAATAATAAAAGACAAACTCAATTACTCTATCCCAGCTTTACAATTATTTATCAGGTTGCCAGTAAAATCTTCAGCAGGAGTCCATACTCACACAGAGCAGGATTCCGCCAGTGTGGTATAATCTGGGATCACTCAGATAGATTTAACATAAATCACACATAACCTTGTTGAGGCAGATGACTCACCAGGTCTCGGACAAGAGGCACTGTCCTCTTGCGGCGTAAATCTGGCATGCTGTCAATACCATAAAGAATACTGCCAGCCCTAGAGAAGCAGACAGATTTAAGGTGTATTAATATCATAATAATACCATGCTGGGGGAGACATTACTACGGTGAAAGGGGGGCCTTGATTTACACAGCCGGCAAACACCGTGGATCATGCCTTCTGCCTAACCTGTCTCACCCTTTCCTCTCAGCTTCACATGGTGCCAACTGCCTACACTGGAGCTCTTTCTAATCCCTCTCACCCTCTGCTGTTTCCATAGACTCCCTCTTTCCTGTATATTCTTTATTTCTTTTTACAGTGTAGTGCTGCAGCATTTCCTATATCTATCAAATATTATGCCTATTATTGTATCATGTGCATATTGTGAATTCTGAAAATGGTATTTAATGTGATGGCCCACTGCAGTAAATACATTCTCCTCCACACCTTAAAAACAGACTTCAAACTGAGTTTTTCCAATTTCCTACAAGTTCCAGTTGTCTCTGTCTCTCTCTCTCTCTCTCTCTCTCTCCATCCTCGAATTCCCTTGTGCACACTGTACAGCTCCCTCACTACGCTCCTACAAGCTCTGCTCGATTCCTGTGAGGCTCTCAGTGGCATCACCTCAACTGTCACTCAAAGCCTCTCTAATGACCTCAACATGACATCAAGGCCCCAATGCCTCCACACAGATAAAGCTCCTCAAGCCTTTCTGTCAGCCCTCTCAGCGACATCAGTGGTATGACCCTTAAGATACACAACGTGACGAGCAGCAGAGGCCCTCGCCTTACCCAAGGGGCCCCATTTCTTGCTGCCTTTACGCACAACACATGTTGCAGATGGCTGCATAGCAACCTTTGGTAACGGAAGCTAAATTTGTTTATTAGCTTTTTTCCTCCCCTCCCACTATACTACAACGGTTGGCTTAAACTATCTTTCAAATCAACTTTCATAATAAGCCATTAAGTCAGACACCTTTCTGAATAACAATGATGTAAATGTGAACCCAGTAGATGACAAAAGTGAGCCACCACTCACCCTTCAGACTGCAAGCCGAGCAGTTTGGGGTCCAAAATACTGCGAGGCTGCAAAGAGAATAGAAACACACAATGTAAGACAAGATACCACAAAATAAGTGCACATAATCAGACACAAAGCAGCCAAATTAAAATAAAAGAAATATACAGTATAATACAGTACAGTGAGGCATATACAGTATATTTGGAGATCATTTCAGGACAAGATAAATGACAGGAGATGAAGAGTACAGCACAGGGAGAAGGGAGGGAAGCACCAAAGGCAAAAGACCAAATTATTCCACATCAATGTAATTTGTGGGCTCAAGACTGAGAGTATTGCCGCTCTCTGAGCTTCAGGCCAGATTTGTCTATTGTGTAACGCTCCCTCCTCACTGACCAAAATGTCCACTTTGAAACACAAATCATTTTCTGAAACGAGAGGAATAAAAGGATAATCACCACAAAGTGACAACAAGATCACTCATAGGCACATGCAGCATTCACTTTCATACCAGATACCACTTCAATTTAACTGCAGGACAACAAACACACACACTCACTCGCCTTCAGGTAGATGTATTATTTGAAAATCAATTCTACATTTCACCACATACCACACAAATACGCACACAGTATAGACACAATCTCACAAATACATGCAAGGGCACACATATATCCAAATAGTTCATGTAAAACAATGACATAAAACCTGAGTATCCAAAGCACTGCAGTCTGAAAGGAGAAAATGACAGGAGGGTGGAGAGTTAGAAAGGAGCATCTTACTGGAAAAGACACACACTTAGGTCTCTAATCTACTATTACTGCCTAACTGCACAATTCTGTTTTGCCAAACAATTTATGCAGAAATGGAGACAGAGTCAACATGTCCCTCAGGGAGAATGGCTCTAAACAGAGGAATACTGTAGAGTACACTGTATACAGTTGAACCAGTCACTGTTATACAACAGGAGGCTCTCAGCTGACAGTTTAATTGTGGAGATAAATCTTGCACATAAAATTATCAAAATCAACGCAGCACAAATTTTAAAATGATGCCTTTGATCAAATACCTGTTAACACTCATAGATATGCAGACATGGGACATTAGGTAAGCATAAGAGATTGGTATCATTTTGCCATTTTAGAGACGAACTGTGAGAGGGCAAGCCCTTTAAATAAGCAAGACTGCTTAGGTGTAATTACTGCACTATTGATCCATGGGTGATAAATGGCAGCATAATCCTGATCTAATGTGCTACACACAGAAAACAGCTGTTCACAAGAGAAAGATCAAGTTGCTGCTCTGATTAAAACAACAAGATGCTTGTTGTTGACATGCAGTGACTGCATTATTGGCACTAAATTACACAATATTAGACAGCTTCTCTTCCAAAAATGTCCAGTTTCTATTCAATTTTGTTTTGTCTGTTGACTTAAAAGTTTTTTGTTTTTGTTTTTTAAAACACAACATGAACATACTAATTGATACTCATTATAACAGTAATAACTCTGGACCTGCATTGATTGAGAAGACAGTACATGGGATTGGGTGGATGCTTTTACCCAAAGTGCTTTATAATACCATTAGTGCTCATCACAAGTGTATAGCTTTTCATAATGAGTGGTATTTGTGGATGCATTGATAATATAAAAACATTACAATGCATTCCGGTCAACATTAAAACAAGGTTGTCCAAATTATTTAAAAGACAGATTTTTGTAGGAAAACAACTTTTTTTTTCTTCAACTGTGACAGTATATCACACGCAGAGCAACATGACTTAAAAAAAAAAAACTAAAGTGTGATTTGGTACCATGGACAGCGATCAGCTAATTTACTTTCAGCACAACTATACAAGATAGAGCCATCGTCTCTACAAGCAAGTCTGCAGCTACACTAGATAAAGCCAGACCACAAAGATAGGCTATATAGGCTGCTGATATAAACCTCATTTCACAGGTGCCTTAAATCTGTAGAAGAAAAATATAATTGATTGGTAGGAAACCTTTGTGCCTATGTGCTGTGGGCAAAGTGTTGAGGTGGCAACACTGGCAGTAAATCCTGCATCGCAGTGCCGACACACAGGGTCACACTGCGCATAGATCAGAGCTCACCGGAACAGAAAAGCCTGCACGAAGCTGATAGTATGGTACAACTCGGACTGACCTCTGTTCCAGGAACACACATTCACATTCAGACACACTTTCACACAGACAAACAAATATACACTGGTGAATGTTTATATACACTCACACACTAACATGGGTGCACAAACACACTCTGAAGGAGAAGAAACCTTCATAAAACAATCACAATCAAGAAACCTCCGCCTCCACGAACGCGCACTATATATATATAGTTTTCTTTTTCCCTGTAGGAGCAGCTGGAGGTGGAAGCTGTGGCCCGCTTTTGTCGGTCATTGTCAGTCGCTACTGTCTGTTTACGGCTATCTCCGTGGATCATGGATGCATTAAAATGCCGTGGATCCAAAACAGACTCTCTTCCGGGTGGGGGGGGGGGGCGCACGCGATTACGTAATGCGGAAGTGGAAAACAGGCAGGTCGCTCGGCCAATCATATCATTCTGTCCGAATGATATGATTGGCCAGAGTTTTCACAGAATATTATGAGAATGGAATAATGATGAATTTCTATGCCTGGTGGATCTCTCTAGCATTTTAGAGTGCCATTACCTTATTAATAGCATTTTAACATAAACAAAAAAAAGTGTAAAAATGTAACAAAGGTAAGGGTAGCTTATGTCTTATGTCTTAAAAAAACTTTCAAGTCTCATGGAAAAGACCATGTCCAACACAAAAAGCCAAATGTTTTTATACAATAATTCACATTTTTATCCCTGCTGCTCACTGACAAGCAAAACTGAACCTCAAAATGCATCTGAAATCACACCGTCATTAATGTTACATTGTTATTAAACTAGCCCCTACGTTAACAAACCAGGAAAGGTTCTAATTCACGTATGTGAAACATACATATTTGAAAAGTTTAACTTCTAATGATATTGTGCACATTAGCTTCCTGTTGGCTTATTGATGCAGTCACAGTTAATGTGATTAGTTCCACATGTGCTTAGCTTGTGACAGTATGACAAGTTTAAAAGTGAAAAAGATTTCTTTACAACAATAAGCTAAGTGACATTATTTTTCGCTACTCACTGTAGCTCAGTCATGGTTGCCTGCGGTAGGCTATTTAAAATGTGTAGAGACAGAAAATGAGTGTACGCACTAAACTATAGTATCGCTACATTACCAACATCCCTGTCCTGACAGTGAAGGTTTCCCTCCAATTTTGAACAAAATCTAGGTCATTAAGTAGCAGTAACTACAGACACAATGTGTGAAAGACAACTATTGAACCATTACCAGAGGGTCTTTTTCTCTTCTTTGTCAGAGCTAAATGTTTCAGTCCAGTCAGCAGCTTCACTGAATTCACAGAAATTAAACTGATGTCCATCAATTTCTCTTACCCAACTCTCAGTAAAACAGCAACCAAGCCCAAACGTCATCTTGAAAAAAGTCAAATAAAGCCCACAGCTTCATTGTATGGTTGTTTGATGACTTTCTTGCAGCTTTCGTTGTACATTTATAATGACAATAAAGACTATTCTTATCTTATCTTATTTTCTTATCTTACACTGAACATATAATCACATTACCACTGCCATACGTATTGAAAACCTCTCTGTAGACAAGGAACAAATTAATATGGTCAAACTTTTAACACCATCTGCAATGTCTACAATATCTGTATTTTTTATGCTTGCACTACTTTTTCTATCAGTTGTCTTAGCATTAATACATCTTAATAGATGGTGGCAAAACCAGAATATTTTCTTTGTGTAGTAAAGAAATAAGTAAATAGAGGTAATACCAAAACATTTCATATAGCCATATCTTATTAAAATCTCTGGCATTAATAATCTCACAAATTACTCTTAACTCTGTGACAACACAGGAGAGAAAATGAAAATAGGAGATGTGTGTAGTGAAAGGTTACAGCTCTCTAAGCTTTCTAATAAAATGTGGTAAGTCAAAGTGAGATATGAACATCCTGGGGCCTGAGCTACCACTTTGTTTACCCCCTTGTCCCTCAGATGACTCAAACAACACCGCATGACACAGTATTTCCTACAATAGAAGAAATAACACCTCAACTAGGGTTTATTTAGTTACATTTTAGCTCAAAAATAGAATCCCTCGAGGCATGAATCAGGAATAAAGCATAGGGGTAAAATGGGATATCATCCAACACCTAATCAAAGAAAAACGCCTGTTTTGTTTTTGAAACTGAGATTGAATTTGTACAGATGAATGGAACACTACTGCCTTAATCACTGTTAATTATTATGCAATCGTTCTCGTGCAAGTTTGAGGGAAAATATTCAAGCACGAGTATTACGTGGTGACACCATAATCAGAGAAAGCATACAGTGTCTAATCGGACAGCCAGAGGTAATGTATTGCAAACTAGAGTCATAGCTCCTCCAAGAGCGTAAACTGTGGGAAAAAAGCTTTTCCTGTTTATAGCAGCCAGATGAAAACAGCAATACTGAAAACAGCAATTCAGGCAGTGCTTTGAATTGGATGGTATCACTTAAATCTATGGAAGCCCATAGGGAAACAATTTCACAAGGAGGTGAAAATGAAAAATCAACAATCCAATATGCAATTTCATTTTCATATACTCTTATGGGTGTTCTATGACCATGTTAAAACGAAAACGGAAAAGCTGTTTGATATTTAAAAGTTGCAACCCACTGTATAGTGGACAGATTTCAAATTAAAATGCTATATAAAAAGTAAAAGTATTTAAGTTAAAATTTAAAATGCAGTTCTATAACAACAATTTCTTTTTCAGATTTATTCTGAAAATTGACAGTATCAAATCATTAAAAAATTGTATTTTAATTTTAATGTTGAATTAAATATTGCTTACATAAATTGAAAATGAGGTTACATTTTTTTATATTTCATTTTAATTTTCAAATGTTAATCAACATTTGAATATTTTCCACTGTATAGTGGGGTACAAATTTCAGAGAAAAAGTCAAACAGATTTTACATTTTCATTTTAATATGGCCATAGAATTACCTAGGCGAGTATGTGAAAATGAAAATGCAAATTGGATTACTGCATTTTCATTTAAATTTTTACTTAAATAACATAAACATGTGGAAAATGACAATGCTATTTCAAAATTCACGTTATCATTTTAATAAAGTCCTCTATGGTCTTCCATAAAACTACAACAGAGACTCTTCATACCCTGTATCTGCATTTTTCATATCCACACTTTCTTGAGATATGGTGCACTAAGCATAAAGAGGGTCTACCTCCTTTGCTCCCTCAGGAGCAAGCAGCAAATTTCACTAGCAGCAGACCTCTATAAATATTCCAAGCAAGGTTGACCTGGTTACAGAATGCCCTTGGGAGTGTGAATTAGCATCTGAATACAGACGCTGCTGTAGCCAGTTGAAGACAGGCCTGGCAAGAGTGGCAGTACTGCTGAGACTCCCTTCACAGCTCCCACACAGACCAGCCAGCACGCTTCAGAGCACGTGCGTGGTGAGCACACATCAGCTACAAGAGATGAAGGCATAGAGCTAATGAGGGGGGAGTATAGAGAAGCCATATGTGTTCTTCCATCTATATCTATTTCTCCATCAATATTGATAATGAATTTGGATCAAATGTTTCCAGTGTTTTCATCCACTCTTCGCGAGGAGGTGAAAGAGAGTGCAGACAATCTGAGGTAGATGGTAACAACGATTGCTTAACACTGGCAAAGAGTATCTTTAAAGATGTGGTATTCTGTCCTTTTTTGATTCATTATATACTGAATTGATTTTAAACATATGTGACATTTTAATTCACCAAAAGTTCTAAATCTGACTTTCCTAACATCACAGATTCCCTCTGTCCTCCAGCAGGACATTTACATAAAATATGCACTGTTAATGACCATCTTCTTTGATTGGCTGGAGTTTCACCCCCACCCAATCAGAATACGACCGAATGAAAAATGAAAATTGATTTACACCACATCTTTACCTAAAGTATTGTCTACAGCAATGTATGGAGATGCAAAAGAATATAGTCTTATCCTTAATGAAAGGGAAGAACCTGATGTTGCACAGTTCAGACTTCAACAGGGTGTTTCCAAATGGTAAGATTATGTCTGAGTTTGCTCTTTTTCAAATGTAGCCAGCATTCATTGGCTTAGCTTTAGCAGAGATATATCATATTTTTTTAGCTGAGTAACAATGTTTAGGAGTGTGCTTGTTTTAAAACTTCCTCAAAAGATGGAAAAAGTTGAAAACACTGCAGTGTACTGAGACTTGTAAAGCAGTCAGTCAGCTGTAATTTTCAGCCATTCCTGACAGAAATTCTCATTTTCTGGAAGGATGCAAAAACTTTTAAACTTCTGGACAACCAGCAAAACTTCGAGTGGGGCTGAAATGCAAACTCTGACTGAAGAAGCTGCAGCAAGACTGGGCTCATACTAAAGCTTCCCGTATTTTTTAATTTGACTTTCTGGTCTGACATAGTAACAGACTTGCCTCAACAATGCTTGTGTGCAACAAGTTTCAAAATTTGAAATAACTTAATAATAAGACCAAGGAGATAGAATTGAGTAATTTTACAGAGCAAGAGAGCCTGACTATGGGCCTGATTTACTAAGATCCTAAATAGTGGGTACTAAATTGCGTGCATGGTGCAATAGATTGCGCGTGCCGTTTGCATGAGGTTTGCGGGTGATCTACTAAGAATAACTGCGTAAATGAAAACAGGTGCAACAGGGAGGAGACAGCAGTATTTAAATGAGGGTTTTGCGTGTCTTTATGGAGAGTTTGGACGAGCAGAAAGCTGCAAAATGAAATGTGATCAGGTTCTAGTGGAAGAGGTTAACAAATATATTGAGTTATAACAAAAACAAATATTACAAGAAAAACCGACATATGGGAGAGTATTTGTGACGAAGTCAATGCTGTTAGTAAAACCAAAAATATTCCATATAAATCACAATGCGTGTGCTAAATAACATATTTGCATTTTCTCCTCTCTGTATTTTGCACACTGGGGTTGAAACGTTTCATATTACATATTCATTATGGCAAATGTACTAAATGGACAGCACGTATTATCTTGCACAGTTGAAAGACGCAAACCTCAGTGCGCTGCGTTCGTAGATCAGCTTGCACATTTTTTGCGGGTGATGTCAAGTTTGCACACTTTTTTACACACGCAAACCTTTAGTAAATCAGGCCCTATGACCGCAATCCACCTCCCAACCCCAAACTACACTAAAGTTTGACTATATGATAAAACACACATTAGCTTTCCTTTTTATGGTTACTCCTGCCTCACATTTCTTCTCCTCATCTTGGCCTGCTTCATCCTATCTCAAGATGTTTTTTGCATTGTTGATTACAGTGAAAACTAACACTGACTATTTCCAGTGTCTGAACTCATACATCACTGTTCACAGAACTGGTAAACACTATTGAAAAATACAGAAACACCAAAACAAACTATTAAAAGGCCAGTAACTCACTTCTAAAAACAGATAAAAAGCCATTCTTCAGTGAGGATAGACGCTTGCACATTTACATTTGGAGTCATATGACGCTACTGCACGCTTCACCTCGCATAATAACTCATCTTTCCTCATAGTCTAACAAAAGCAATACATAAAAATAAGAATGCATAGTCACAGGCAATAAATAGCAAGAAATTACAGTACAGAAATGTTAAAGATATGTTTTATGCTTGAGATGATTTATAAACAACATCGCCCTTATATAATTTGTCCATCAGAGAGCACTGAAAAGTTCATTAAAAAAAAAAAGTCCCATTCAGAACATATTGGTCACAATTTAATAACAATTCTTGTTGTTTTGTTGTTATGTTAAAAGGTGTAGGACCACATATTGTACCTAACAAGTTTTCCAAATTAAATGACATAGTGCACTGCTTGTCCATTCCCTTAAGAATGACACATATTAGCAATTTCTGATCTAATGCTGCTATCAACAGGTAGACATTGTTTGTCAGCGCCCTGCAAAACTCAAAATGCAACTGCAAACAAAAAAAATCAGTGACAAAAACAGATAAGTTTAGGGAAAGTTCATGGTTTCAGTTAAAGTTAAAACTTTGTTAAGGTCAGTTTCGTCATCATCGTTACAGTGATAACCACTTGGTTAAGGTTAGGTAATGGTCATAGTCATGGTTTAAAGCTGCAGTTGGTAACTTTGAGGAGAGAGAGGACTTAGCATCAAATTTGAAGAAGTACAACTTTCAGATCCTTCCCCCTCCCTCTCGGCTGCACTCCTGCCCTGCCTCCAAAGTCCCTCCCCCAGAGGAGCGCGACGGCACGCGACCGTGTATGCTGTTGTTGGTAACGGAGGTATCAGTAGTTTTGTCCTCGCTGATTGTTGTTGCTGCGCCATTACTTTCTCTACGCTCCTGAAGCCGCTCTCGGAGATATGAGCTTGACCGAGCTGAGGAGGAAGGGGGAGGGGCTGTGTGCGTGAGCAGTGATTGACAGCTGTCAGACACTCCATCAGACACCATCCTGGCTCGGTTTCTGGCAATTTGCCAATTTACAGTAGGAGCAGTAGGTGGGGCTAGATGAGCCTGTTTTTTTGGGGGTTTTTTTACAGATTACTAGTTTCATGTAAAGCTGTCTTTACATAGTGACAGTCTTAGCAAATATGACAAAAAGTTACTTTTATAAGACTTACCAACTGCAGCTTTAAAGGAACCAGTGTTGACTGTTGGTAGGAAATGGGAAACGAACGGCAGTCTCCAATGTTAAAGTCAGAGGTGTTGTTGTCTGCACCATCATCCCCTGACCTCTTCCCTCTGTAGACTCAGTGGCTCGGTAATAACGCAACATTACTTCCTCCTTTCCTCCTAATGGTCAACAGTCATAATTACTGTGGCCGCTGAAGAGCTTTGTCACTTAATGTAAAGTGATGTTGCTTTTGAGGATTTGCTGAAACGACTGATTCTTTTTAATGGGTTAATGGATTTTTTGGGAGGACAGTATCATTGTGCCAGATTTTAAGACCTCCCATTTCAATAATGGCTTAAGCCTCAAAAATCTATTATCAGTTTGGCCTTACAAGAATTATTGATGCATCCTCTCCCTATATTAATCCTGAAGGGACACTCATGTATCATTTTATCTGATATAACTGTGGTGTCACATTTAAATAGAATTGAATGGAATTGATCACCTGTGGTATATCGTGGTAATAATTTAGATGATAATGCATAGTGTAGTCTCATACTTAACATGAGCTACAGATAGTAGTCTTAAAAGGTTGGCATGTATGGTCGCTTACAGCCAAATAAATGAGAGAGAATACTGTTTCAGAGTCAGAGTTTTAGTAAACAGTAACAGCCCTGCTGGATGCTGGGTGAATGTGTCCACTGAAAAGGTTTGTTCTTCCATCTGTCACACAGCCTCACAGTCTTCAGTGTAGCCTGTATTCCCTGAAGTAAAGTACATAGCTCACCATGAGTACAGTTGCAGCTACATATGTAGGTCAAAAACTTCTTTCATTTTAAATGAGAGCGGAAATTCCCTGGTCTCTTTTCATTCCAAAGGAAAGACTACTTTTCCTTCAACGAATCAATCCAAACAATTTATACACCCAGTTAATTTTTAATCACATCCTTTTTAAGTAAGCCTTGACCTATCAGTTACACAGCATTTTTATTCAAGGCAACTACTGTAGTGAAACAAAACAATGATTCAAAAAGACAAATGAGAGCACTGGCACAATATTCTGCTGCATGTAGAGAATAAAATATTTTAAATTTGAAACATCAACATATAGACATAAGGAACATATAGGCTGGTAGGTCAATATGGACTTCGATACGGACTTCATGTTCATGTTGCTTTAACTGCCTGTCAGCCCAATGGCACTCAATAAAAGACTGAAGTAATTTTTTATTCATCTAACTATAAAGGAAGGAATCTCTCTCTGTATATCTGTCTGTATGTCCTTTTGTATCTTGACAACCGTTCATCCGATCGATTTCACACTTAGCAGGCGTATTGCTGTGGACCTAAGGAAGTGCAATGTTACATTTTGTGCAATTTGGACACCCGATACGTTCACTATTTATAAAATTTGAATAAACAAGTGATCAGTGAGCCACATCGCTGTGCAGCAGCAGGGCTGCCAGTCTCTGCAACTGCATGTCATGAACACAGACGGAGATCAGAGAAGTAAAACCCTGCCGTGAGAGAATCGAAAACATCTCTCTTCATTCACTAATGTTAAAAGTTAGGCTTTGTTCCTGACAAGAGAGAGAGTGCGAGTGAGCTGAGCGAACGAGCGAGCTACCGAGAGACAGCACTGGTGAGGAGAGACAGCAGTAGAAAGCTTTCTCTGAGAGAGAGAAAGCCTGTGAATGACAGAAATACTTTATTTTCTGATTGTTTCATGGTCCTCCTCTGCATTTCTCCTTTTCATTCATCCAACAAATGCAGCAGTAAATACAAACAACAAGACAAATCTGCGTTGTTTTTTTCTCATGTGTGAATGCTGTTTCAAGCACGGCAGCCGAGAAGCGCACGCATGTGAGTGAGAGAAAGAGAAAGAGAGAGAGCATGGCAGAGTGTGGAGAGGAAGCAGTGGAAAGCTTTCTCTGAAACAGAAAGCATGTGAATGAAATAAATGACTGACCAATCAGTGGTGTGCAGTGTTTTCATAAATTTTAAGTATCAACTCAGCTTGAGAAAAGTTTTTTTCACATGGCATGCTCTAAAAACAGAAAAGTAGACAGCCAAAATAGAGCTTTTAATCATGAATAGGCAAATATTAGGCTCCTTCCCATGGACAGTTGAAAACTTGAAAATGAAGCCACAGAAAATAAGCAACATTAGATCCCTATATGATTGATCAATTTTATTGGAGGATGCACATTTTTTAAAAGCTATGTAAATGCAGCCCTCGTTATATTTGAAATGAGAAAAGATTCACTATTACAAATACTTAAAATCCATGTATTACAGAATGTTAGTTTCCATCTTGTTTTTGGTGTAAAGAGTCATTCAGACCTCACATCAGCAGTATTAATTTTCTATGTATTGAAGCAGCAATACCAAAGGCCAGCCTATCGGCCCGTTCTGAGCAGGCACATTTTGAACAGGCACTCCACTTGTTATGAAGAATTGATGGTAGGTTTGGAGGCCAGCTTTGAAGCCTATTAAATTTTGATGATACATGATAAACCTCCAGAAAACATGTTTGACATCTCATCCCTTGAACCACAGTCCACTACATTATAATCTAGTACTGCTCCATGGGAATACAAATACAATTAAGTGCCCACACTGACACTGCCCGCTGCCTTCAGAGAGAATTCCATCTTTCAACTCAAAGTCACCAATCACCAATTCAAAGAGACATCCATAAGCTGATCTAAGTTTGGGGTTCCTACAAATCCAAAAGTAATAAACCTACAAGTCTCAAGTCGTGGGCTTGTCTCGACCACATAAATTAATGTTATTCTCTGTGATTTATGCTCCCACTAACAACACAGAGGACCTGAGGTTGGATTTTAAGGCTTATCAGAGGTTTTGTAGGTTATAGGGCATTATCTAAATATTGTGTATACACTTTACATTACCATTGTACAAATCATACTATTGATTTAAAGATGTATTTATTTTTCATTTTAGGGACCCTTTGGTTTATATTAATTAATTATGTTATGGAAATAAATGTGCAGAAACTTCTGACTAAACTTTTTTGCTGTAACTTTTATTTATTTATTATTGCTATCTTTTTTATATATTTTGACAATGCTACTTATCATGTGTGGTAGTGTAGCTGCAACCATTTGACACATTTCCTTGTTGCTATCATCAGGGATACTCCAACATCTGCGACTTAAGTACTGATGACTCTACCCTCTCAGTGGCATTGTAAATTTGTACTACCTTTTTCTTGATGTTCATGTTAACTTGTTGTTTATCTCTCTTTGTCAGCCTCTCAAACAACTGCATCTGAGATGTGAGCTTTTTTAACTAATGTTAATTGTTCACAATTTTTAGTCAATTTAATGTAATACTCAAAACCAGGTGCTTTGTTTTTGCTAGTTACTGTAAATGTATACATTTGATTGAAAATCACATTGTTATGACCTCCCATGCTTTGCCAATGTAAAGTGAAACTGAGACAAATATTAAGGAGTGAAGAGTCATACCTCCTGCCAGGATCTGCTGCTCCAGCTCAGCCATCTGTTTCCTGTAGGCCCTCAATGCTGCCTCCTTGAATGTGGGTCGCACACGCTTCTTTGGGGGGGCTTCTGTGGGCATCTCCTCAGGAACATTTTTGTTTTCATCCTCCTGATGTTGAACCTCTTTTTCAGACATCTCAGCAGCCTCCTCTATTATCTCTTCTAACTCATCCAACTCCTCATCACCCTCCTCCATCTCCTCTGTCACATCATTGTCTTCAGTCTCATCTGGTTCTTCTACATCCACATACTCCACCATTGCATCATATTCAGCAGTGTCCTCAGTCAAATGGGTTTCATATTCCTCACTGTACTCTTCATCATACTGTTGATCCAAACTGCAATCATACTCCAGAACACATGCCTCTTTACTTGCCTCATAGTCTGCTGTGGCATCAAAATCTTGAGAGGCCTCAAAATCCTGAGAGACATCATTGTCTTGAGAAGCATCAATATCATCAGAAACATCATAGTCCTGAGTAGCTTCATACTCCTGCACAGGCTCCTCTGTCTCCTCTGTATCATTAGCATTGCTCTTGTTCTCCAAATTAGCCAGTACCTGCTCCATCACTTCAACATAGTGAGTCTCATTGTCAACTGATTGTTCTCCAGCCTCTGCCTCTGCACCTGTTTTGTCCTCCTCTGCATTGTAGAAGACAGGTTCTGTGTAGACATCTGAGTCTATGGTAGTACTGGAGTTATTTGCAGTCGAGGTGGACATGGTGCGGAAACGCCCCATGAATGAGGAAGAGGAGTTAGCGGGCTCCTCAGGAGGAGCAGGAGTATTCTGAGAACCAGACTTCAAAACAACCTCCAGAGCTGATTTAGCCCTTTGCAATGTAGAACCAAAGCCAAAACCAAAGGACTTCTCACTAAGATCTATGCTGAGCCTGCTGCTCCAAGACTTTGGCACCTCCTCAACTTTCTCTGTTCGAATCTCACTCTGACTACGGTACATAGTTGAAGACTTACTCTGGGCCTGGTGAAAACTATGATTGACATCCAACTCTGGGAATTTTTCTTTAGGAAGGGTTTTGGAGCGTTCCTTCAGGGCATCTTTAGGGACCACTTTAGAGGCCTCTGTTGGGGTTGCTTTAGGAGTCTCTTTGGCAGGCAGTATAGGACTCTCTTTAGGGGCTACTTTCTGGGCTTCTTTAGGTGGAGTCTTAGAAACATCTTTAGTTGTTACTTTACTAGTCTCTTTAGGTGCTACTTTAGCCATCTCTTTTGAAACCTCTTTTGGGGGTAGTTTTACAGGTTCTTTGGTAACTTCTTTAACAGCAATTTTCAGACCTTCTTTAGATGCAACTTGTGGGGGTTCTTTAGCAGGGACTTTGGGGGACACTTTAGGAGATTCTTTCGGGGACTCTTTAGGGGTTGAGATAGGGCTCTCAATTGGGGTTAATTTAGGGCTCTCTTTTGGTGACTCTTTAGGGCTTTCTTTTGGAGTCATTATCTGGTTTTCTTTTGGGGTTGCTTTAGGAGTGACTTTAACAACATCACTAGGAATTACCTTAGATGTCACTTTAGATACTTCTTTGATGATGGGCTTTGTGGCTTTAGGTGTTATTTTTTGACTGTCTTTAGGGAGGGCTTGAGAGGATTCTTTAGCTACTGATTTCTGAAGCTCTTTAGGTGACTCTTTAGGAGCTGCTTTAGATGTCACTTTAGGTGAAACCTTAGTAGACACCTTAGGACTTTCCTTTGCCAATATTTTGGTAGATTCCTCTTTTGGAACTGATTTAGTTTGTTTATGTGTCACTTTAGCAGTAGCTTTAGTGGCATCTTTAGAGGATACTTTCACACTTTCTTTTGGGATCACCTTAGATACCTCTTTAGATGGCCGAACAGATGTCTTGCTGACAGGCTCCCGTTCTGTGATGGGAGGAATGATATGTGTGGTTATAGGTGGTAGGGAAGGTTCTCTATCAAGCATCATGAACTCTTCATCCCCTTCAAATTGTAAATCAACCTCTTGGCATTTAGTGATGTTCTCTGGAAAACCAGGTATAGTTGATGGGTCAAAAGGACTGCTAACCTCTATGGAGACTTCCAACCCAGAGTCAGCACCTTGCTCCAGATGATGCCAGTCTTTCCAGGGTGATAGGTCACCTTGCAGAGAGACCTGGGAGCCACTGTAGTGGCTTCTGTCCCCAGACATACAGACAAGTCCATTGCTCACCCCGCTGTCAATTGTTTCTGTTGTCTCAACCTCATTGTGTTCATAAGGTTGATTCTCATGGCCGAGTGGGTGACTAGGACTAGCATACCAGGAGGAAGCCATGTCCTCTTGTTTTCTCTGCCACAGTTCCTGATCGGAGGAGGACAGCAGGGAGCAGCCATTAGCCCGTGTAAAGTATTGACTCTCTGAGAAGTCTTCTGAATATGACTGGCAAAGTTTTGAGCAGTCAGACTCAGAGCGGCTGAGTTTGGGGGTGGAATAGTCACTCTGGGAAAGCCAACCAGGGGTCAAATCAGAGTAGTAAGCCTTTGCATGCTTATCTGGGTCATAGTAAGAGTCATCAGCGTAGTGAACTGCGCCTGAGTAGCCTGCCTCTTCTCCTGACCGGCTATGGTCATGGGATCGCCTCTTTTCTGATTTGCTCTTATGAACAGGCTTTGAAATCACCATTGCATATTTATTTCTGCTTAATTCATCCAATTCTTTATCACTGTCCATTGAGTCCCAGTCATCACTCTCCACTACCTTATCCTTTCCTGAGACTTTTATATCCATGCTTTCATAGGTTTGTGAAGAAGACATTGTTTTGTCTTTTCTGTCCTTTCCATCATGAGTTAAGCTATCAGTAGAAACTGTAATACCAGTTCCTTTAAGTTTATAACATTTCTTCAAGACTAAATCCCTATCTTGTGTCGTTGCAAAAATAACAATAATCGGGCGGGGTTTTGCATTGGAACATTCTCTTTGTTGCCCTAACCTATGAGCAAGCTCAATTTTAATATTTTTCTGGGCATCAATGAAACCCATTTTGTCCTTTAGTATTTTATATATAAGACTTTCTGTTTTCTCTAAATTTTCTTCAGGAACATTGATGAACCGCAAGGTTGAATTATTGGCCTGATGGCTAATTTGTTTTATATAGTCATGGATATCACGTGTTTCTCTTCTAGATTGGACAAATCCAGAGCGAAGCTGCTCAATCTCACTCTGAACTACCTCCACACTACTGGAGATCTCATCAATGGAGCTCTTTAGGGCGTTTACATGGCCACGCAGCTCAGACAGTTCTGTCTCTATCTGGCTGATCCCCTGAAGCTCCTTGAAGATCATCTCCATAACATCCTGTGTTTGACTGATGCAACCTGTGGAGGAGGAGCCAGGCTCCAGGGTTGAGCTCTTTTGCTGCCGCCCAGCACGATCCAAGGACTTGCTCCGAATGCCCAGTGTTTTCCTCCAGTTGCTCACCTCAGAGTCTGAGGAGACACATTCCTGACTCTTCTTCCATTTTCTTAATTTACGTAGAGCACCCAGCCGCAGTGTGTGCAGACTGGAGCGTTCCACTCGTTCTCCCTCAGAACTGCCATCAGAGGGAGCCAAACTGATGAGGCTCTTCCTGTTTCGTCTTACTGGCATAGTGTGGGATTTATGCTCATCCAGTCTCCGGACAGGTTTTGTCTCACTCAAGGAGTCAGAGTAGCTACTATCAATTGAAAGAACCTCAGGAAAGATACTTTCATTATTATTCAAAAAAAGAGAGTTTTTTGGGAGTCCATTTGCTATAGCCACTCGATAACTGAAAGTGGGTGAAAGAGATGAGCAGTCGTTCTTTCCGTCGTCTTCTTCAAGTGATATGTTACGTGCCGAAGAGCATTTGGAAATCTTTTTAACTGTAGTCTTCAGTGTGGTAGAAATGGTTAGATTGTGTGCTTGCAAATCGGTGGTTAATTTGGGCTCTTTATTTTCGCTTCTCTCTTTCTTCTTTATTGGGTTTGCCAATTTCTTTGTAAACATTCCTTTGCAAATCTTTTCAATGTAGGATGATATAGTCTTGATTAGATCAGAAACCATGGATGGCAATCCTGTAGACTGTTTATTGTCATCTAGTGAAGGAGGAGTTGGCTGGGAATACAGCAGTGGTGAGCCAAGCACTATCAACCTGTGCTTGACAGTGGGAGCCCAGCTCACAATCAGTAAAACTGCAGTACGTGTAGAGGCTCACTAATAGTTTTAAATCCAACGGCCTTTCTCCATAAAAGGAACATGTCCCTGAAAGATGAAAAAAAGAATAATTATTAACAATTTGAATGCAAATTCCTTGATCACTCTTAAGCACAATCAACAAGACAGATGTTATTATGAATGTTAAAACTTTAACACATATAATGTAAACAAGCTTACATTGAGCAGTCTAGAAACCCAATTCATTCACCCAACCCAATTCATTTTTACATTAAAAAGACCATATACCACTTTATTATTGAATTGTGGGTTGAAAGGTGTCAAGTTGTATGGAGATCAATTGCATGTGTATATGACTGTGTGTGCGTTCATGTATGCATACATGTGTCAGTCAAGGTCAATGGACCAACTGTCTAAATTTATGTGTGAAGTTTCTACAACAAGACACTGCCTGTTACTCTAATCGTTCAGTGCTTTCAGACAGGAGGTGTAAGAATTAAAGTACCAAACTAAAGCATGATTATAATTCAACAGTATGTTAATGATATAATCAAATGACTACATATCTAGTTTGATGAAAAATACTGAAGCTATAATATTTGGTCTTCATATGGGGGCTGAGCTAAGTAGTTTCCCCTCTCATTTCAACAAAAATGTGTTTGTCAGCTATGTTGAATATATAGATTTTAATGATAAGGATGATGCTGATTACTTCACTGATTAAAATTATGAAATTAAAGGCCTATGTTGCCATATGTTTAATGTCCCAATTAGCTGTAATTGGAGCACCTTAACCATTCAGGTGTCACAATACATATGTGGAGCAGACTATATATTTTACAGAGAGGATAAAATGGCCATCATGGGCTCATGGAAAATAGGCCAGAGACTTATTGAGCCATGCTGCATAGTGTTAAACCTTGAACAGCTTGGAGTGACTGTGAGAGGTGTGTTTTCTATAGAGTGAAACTGGCCAACTGAGTCGAAAGAGGGATGTTTGTTGTCCAGAGGATCTGACAGCTGCTCCACATTAGTTCTGGGGCTTAGCGCTTGATGTGTCTACAGTCTCATGACCACAGAGACATGCTCACTTCAAATGAGCTGTGAAACACAGCATCACAGTTAGCTTTTATTGCCCTACTCCGAAGAAGGACCAGGCATTAACAAATAGGGCTTGAGGCTAAGTTGGCAGCATAGATGTTTTCCTGCCTGCACGGTATGATGGAATGAATCCAGGAACTTGAATATTTGTTAACTTCAGGGGATATAGTTTGAGGCTGGCTAGGGGCAGGAACACTTTTTTATATTAAGGTCTTGTGCTTTAATACCTATCTCAATGGGTGAGCTCAAGCTGACTAACTACTGCTACAGAAATAAAGTACTTTAACTTTAAGTTGTTATTTTGTCAAATGTAAATTACAAATTCCTTCCCAAAACTGTTCCGCTATTGTCATGAGTCAGTATGGAAAAAGAATGATCAAAATGTGTCATCACAAAATGTCATGACACCAGATGTGATGTAGAGGGATAACAGTATATTTTATAGTATATTTTATGATATGAGGAGGTTCATGACTCAGCTTTCTTCAAGATTGGCATAAAGCCAGGAGGGGCCTTTTTTCAACTGATGGGTCACAACCCAAAACTGCCTCCTCATAAAGAAACAGACAGACAGATACATCAGATATTGTTTATATATGTTCTGACATTGCCTCAACTGCGGTATTCTCAGGTCACTTCTGATTTTCAAACCTATATTTGCATGAAAAAACTAAGAAGTGCCACAGTACAACCACAGTCAACTTGTGTTCATCAGTAAGCAGCCGAGGGTTAAATCCTTTGCTCAGGGGCACCTGTAGTTGTTAGAGTAGGAAAGCATTACTCCACTCAGTCTCTGTGTTATTATGATTTTTTTTTGTCAGTGCTGAGCTATCCAACTAAAATCACTCCTCTGAGCTTGGAGAAAAAATTGTTAGAATAGCAGCTTGTCTGCTTACACTCTACAGCTGCTGCCACTCTGATTTGCAGATACTATTGGATGCCCTAAAGAGAAGGGTTGCAAGCACATATCTTGAAGCATGCTGATTGGATTGATGCCCATGGGCCACCCAAGCTCAAAAGGTCTCAGGTTGTATGGATACGTCTAAAAACACTGCTGAAAATCAAAGGCTGGTTGCAGGACTCCTATTGTAACAAACTGTATTGGAGGTTTAATCTGTCTATAAACCAGGAGAGATCTATTGCTTTCCACACAACAATATATTAAAGGCCCTGCACACCCACTCAGGTGTGTTCAATTACTTTGGCTGATAAGATTCTCCTTAGGTTGAAACTAAGAGGCACTACGCTGGGAATTAAGTGATGTTATGAAACACAACATACTAATAAGAATGATAACAGTGTAAGTTGTCTTGCCCTGACTGCCGCAAAAATCTGTCAATCAAGTGCAATTTGCACATGATAACACAGTCCTGACAGAAGTGGATGGAAGTGAAAAGAATCTCAGTGAATGGACAGAGGATTTGTCAGGGCTTTGAGAGTGAATGATTAAATGAGGGGACCCAGAGGTGACTCAGCTTCTTGTCACTATAGGCAGTTAAAACAGATGTTGTCAGAGGATTGAGGATTTGAATGATGTGATGGAAGCTTTTTCCCAAAGGAAGACAAGGAAAAAACATCTTATTTAAGGAAAGGTGGGTAATAGGATTAGGTGCATGTCAGTGGCTATCAAAGGTTTGAGATGTAATGCAACAGTTTGTCAGGCTCTGTGCTTTGCATGTTGATAAGTGTTGCGACTTTACAAAGTTTCACCACGATGAGTTATTAAAAATAACAAAGGAAAATTAATATTATACACTTGTGAGATGCACTATTTAATTATAATTGGAAAACAAGGTTTTATTTATAATCAGTCAATCTGACATTAGAGTTCTTTTCCTGTTCAGTGATTACTTATACAGTAGCATGCAGAAAGAAATACTAAAAACAAGCGTAATCAATAAATATATCTATTACCTACTCACTTGAATAACACAATATAATGAGAAGAATGAAATATGGGTATAAAATAAGTTAAATTATTGAATTCAGAGAATTAAAATGAACAAAATGAGGTGATTGCGGGGGGGGTTACTAAATTATAAACAAGTTAGACATTAGACTAAATCAATTGGTTGTAAAAAAAAAAAAAAAAAATGTCATATGATAATAGTAACTGCCAAATGCTCTAAGCCAAAGAGAACAAATAATGCATTACGATCAATTTTTGGCATCAAAGTCTGATATCTCCTTCAATGTTGTGGAACTGAGATCTTAGTGGTGGTCTTTACATATTCTCACCCAAATTTTACTAGTCTTTAGGTCTGATCAAACACACTTTTGGTGCCCTTTGCAAAGGCTGTAGTTGTGCAGGTGATACACATAGTATTGTTGTCTCTGGCTGACCACAGGCAGAGTCTCAGTTGCAGAAATGTGCTGCTCATGCACAGTGGAAAATATTTTTCTTTATCGTTGACAAAGTGTTTGTCAGAGGGCTGGACACTGACCAGATATGGCTTGAGCCAAGGTAATGGTTTTGGTATGGCTTTAAAAAAAAAAGAAAATTAAAAGATGCTTCTTCGATTATCCATGGTTGGAAATGCAAAGATGTAGACAAAATATAAATTACATATTGTAGGCTTGAGTTTTTAAAGCCAGATCTTTTTATGCATATTTTAATTATAAATTAATTGGGTTGAAAGCACAATATGTACATGTCTTAATTCAGTAACTCCAGCCGTCAAGTTTATAAGTTTAATTATTTCTTGGAACTGCTGATCCAAAAATATTTGTATTTTCAAATATTGAGATGAATAAGTATTTGTTTTATATTGTTTTGGAGACAGCTTCCTATTCTGGGTGGGAGAGCTGGAGGAGACAGAAATGCCTCCTTTGCTGAAAATGGGAATGGGAAGCTATGTTAAATCGACATTTGTTTTCTGTTCAGGGTTCTGTTCACTGATAAAAGCAAACTGATCTTGGTTTTTGGAAATAGATTGTGCATTACATTTAACATACTAACTCCTATCAGTACATATAATTGAATTTGCAAAAAAAATGGAAAATTTAAGGAAATCTATATAACCAACACATTAATGTTTTATGTTTGTTTGTTTTCTGTTGTTGTTTTCTATAAGTCAACCATCATGGATCATTATTATACAATGCTCCTCATAAAATACACCTAACAATACATGCTGGTTAATTTCAACCAATTATTATGATGAACTTTATTGAATTAGAGACACAATCATGGCTGACAGAGTCTGGGTTATGTCGCTGTTTACTGTAACAGTGACTGAAACATCACTTACTGTGTGATGTACTGCACTGTCTGGACATATCATATTAAAAGGGTACTACTGTTTAATGACTGTTGATTACCAATTAGGGAACTGCCTTTCTCCTGATATAGCCAACTTCCTGACATCTGCATGTTAAGGTTTGACAAATGAAGCATTCAGCCTCTTCCAGAGCTGGGCTTGATACGGAAATGACTTGATAATGCCCACGAGGTATCGCCTGTATCGTCCCATTAGAGCGTAATGATGCAAGAATTAGGAGAAAAGGATGACAGATAACTAGATCACCTTTTCCCACTCATCTGCATTTTATCAGTTTGACCAGAAAGACATGGCTCTGTGAGCAGACTCAGCAGCTAATGTTCCACAAATGAAATGATACCATTTATTCAGAGCCATCGTGACTAGCACATATAAAATGAGATTACTTTGAGTTATCTACATCTAGAGTATATTCTCTATTGTGCATCCTCACTGTAGTTTGTAGCATAATATAAGCAGATGTGGGATAATACAACTCTTTCTGTAGTATGTAAGCACAGGTGAATGGACTATTGGCTTTCATATAAGATGGCTCATAAGCAATATGCACAGGTAGGTAACGTATTAAGTAGCATGTGTTCATAAACAACATCGACCATAAAAGGCGGGCCTGTCTGCAACATACAGTCCTTACAGTAAGTATCTATAATTGAGTTCACTATACTTAGTCCATAATATAATTAGGTTTTAGATACAAATATGACATGTCCAAGTATTTAAATGTTCCATATGCCTGTGAAATGCATATGAATAGGATTTTTGTGTATTTGTTCATTTGTGTCTTAACAAGCTGGTGTGACTGCTTCTTCCAGCCTTTACAATGCAATCGTTATGTGCCTTTGAGCAAGGCACTGTGTGACTATGTGTATTTCACTTATTCATCAACCACGTCTAGAATGTTGTAAAATAACTTGTTCCTTTATCCTCTTGCATGGTCAGATAGGTGCGTCCAAAAATGAGTTGCCTGCTACTGTGACAAAAGAAATTCTGGGAATTCCTGTGGTGCTGAGGTATAGTGCCCCTCCCATTTGTGAGTCAGACTCCAGAAACCTCCAGAGAGAGGGGAGCACCTCAGCCACACCCACTCACTCTGCTCTGAGGCACTGCTACCCCAGGCCCTGTATTAATGTCCAGGGACCTATTTCCCCCTTTTTTCCTAATGCATCTGATTAGCAGAGCACTCTGAAACACTCAATTTCTCACAGCCATACCATCTCTGCCACTCTCCTTTAATGAAAATGAGTGTCAGTTGGAGGCATGCTAACCTATTTCTCACAATAGTACAATCTGCTCTTTTCTCCTGATGAAAACGCAAGTATGCCAATTTGAGATTATTATGCTGCAACCAGTTATACTACATGCTGTTATGTGCTGCTTTATCTCATATTCTGGATGAGATGCAGAAGTGCAAACCTTTAGAAACTGATGCATATAGATGAGAGATGCTCATGTGTTGCGTCATGTCTCCAGAACACATGATTGTGGATTATGGTGAGTGTGGATTAGTGTATGTGGGTGTGTGCATGAATGTGTGTCTGTGTGTGCAGCCCTGCATGTGCACACATGTGCACCATGCATGCCTCCATGCATGATTGCGTTTAAGCATGCATTTGCTGCTTTCAGTGAAGAACTACCATTGGGGGTTGAGCGTGTGAGGGTGTGTGCATTCTCAGATCATATTGCCCTCACGCCCATCCTCAGCTACATTCTACCTCCCTTGTACTAACCTGTGTATTTCCCAACAGTGAAATATCTGCCTGCAGCCGTAGGAAATCTGCCAACAACACAACAGATTGTCTGCCCTCATATATCAAATTGTTACAATTTCTTTGGCTGGCATGACGAGAACCAGTCTCATCGCATTTGCTCAGTGTGAAACAACAGCATTGCTCATGTGGTGCCGTTATGCATAACAACATGGGGAAAGGTGAGAATGAGAGCAATGGGACACTGTGGAATCGACAGTGTTTGTAGTAGATCTGGGTTTTTGAATAAATAACAAAGCCACTAAATGCCATTAACCCTTTGCATTTATATATTATTTCATTCCAGCTACATCGACAGATGATGCCATCTCCGCATCATTCTCAAATAACGTTTCATTAATCCACTGACAGGGCCACAGAGGGAGGGGAGGGAAGCAACAAGAAGAAAAAGATGAAGTCTATCAGTCAAGATCTCCACGCCATGCAAACATGCATCCAGAGCCCAAATGGTCCACGCCACTGCACATACCTGCTTGTGTCAAATCCCCGTGCAGGACGTCAGTGGTAGTGAGACAGCGAGGCGTTTGGAGCCGATTCCCCAGTTTCAGCGAATGGTCGGCGCGAGCAGAGCAGAGATGCTGAGGAGGGGAGGGAGGGGACAGAGCGGCTCGGTGCGCAGCTGCCTGCTATTACCAGAGCTCACAGCATCGCTCCGCGTCCGTCAGACACCACATCCCACAGCCCTGCCTCCGCGCAGAAACGCACACACACCTCTCCTCCATGTCACCCTCTGTACCCCCTTCTCTGGTTCCTCTACTGTTCGCGTTACCGGGGACCGAAGATGCTGGTGCAAGCTGCTGGCTTTTATTTGCCAAAGGTTGACACACACACTCGTTAACACACACACACAAAGTCACACACCCCTGCTCGTAGACGGTGTCACAGCGCGGGGTGTCTAGTCCAAAGCGGGATGCAGACAACGCTGCTGCTGCTCCTGGCTGCCCAGACTGAAGCTCTGCTCCCCGGCTGGAGAATGTATGTCCCTCCCCTGCACAAAACCTCTCTCTCTCTCTCTCTCTCTCTCTCTCTCTCTCTCTCTCTCTCTCTCTCTCTCTCTCCCTCTCTCTGAGAGAATTAACCTCACACACACACAAACACACAAGACAACCCAAAGCACACACAGCCTTGCACGGGATGCCTTAGGTGAGAGGGAAGCAAATCTGTGTGTTTGCGTGCGTGCCCGATAACTATGGTCCCTGCAAAAACTACACATTCCAATGGAAACAGTGATGTAATATGTCACTAAACCTTGAGCACCACAGACATACTGAAGTACAGGAGCATTGCTAAAAATTTTCGTCAGGTTTTTCGTGCACACTCGCTAGTGCTTTTGTGCGCGCGTCATTGGTTTACGGGCATGCCTGAGGAACAGGAGGAACGCACTTTCATCTTTTTTTTTCTCGGTGAAACATGCACGGCGCACGCGCACCCGGGCTTCACATACACTCACACATCATCTAATTATGTCCCTCACTGGAAATTTCGTCATACATGATTGCTTATTCGCGTTGCAGATTAGTCATTGACGCACGCTGATGTATTAAAACACCATCAGCGACGTGCATGGCACACGGTAGGATGTCACAGCCGTGCTGTTTACCATAAATTATTATTTAGAATAAAAAATAAACCTAACACCGTGACTAAATGACTAGATAAAGGAGGAGATGAAGATTCATTTTTCACCTAGTTGCTTTGTCCATGTGTGGCGTTTTGCTAATTGAGGATTTAATTTAATGTTGACAGGGACAAATGAAGACGGACACCGGGAAATGAAAACACTAAAGGTAGAGTGTCACATGATAGTTCACATCATTTTACTGACTCCCCAGCCTTGGTGGCGTCTAACCATTTAAATACCCCCCCCCCCCCCCCCCCCCCAATATCTGTTCTCTCCCCGAGAGTCTGCCTCCCTCTGTCACTCTCACTCTGCTTTCTCAGCTGAGATGTGTGTCATGCGGTCCTCCAACAGCCACTAATTGTCTGGCCTTCTAGCGAAATCACATTTCTCTCTCTCTCTCCCTCTGTCACATGAGAGAAGGTAGGCTATATAGGGTGTATGGAAATGTATGCGTGTGTTTGTGTGTTTGTGTGTGTGTGTGTGTGTGTGTGTGTGTGTGTGTGTGTGTGTGTGTGTGTGTGTGTGTGTTGGGGGAGGCGGGGGGAGTGGAGGATGCGGTGTATGGCCCCTGTTCGCCCCCTGCTGGTGATGAAAGTAAGTCACTGCAACTGTTTCTGAGCCAAACTGACCAGAATGACCCCCCCACACACACACACACACCATCACCACCAACACCCCCACCCCCCCCCCCCCCCCCACCCCATCTCAATTACTGCAATGCATTTGTGTTCAGCTAAAGCTAGTAAAGCAAATCCTAATTTACTTTAGCTTTTGACATGATTTATTTTAAGTCTAATGTCTGTCTCTCTCTGACCATGATCACACACTTAATTCAATTTAAACATTTTGGTTCATGTTCTATTCATTCCATACTAGACATCCACATAGCTCGTAATAACTGTTTTGTCTTTAATGTAGATTATTCTGAAGACAGGGAAATAAACAGAGTATTATTTCTTTTACAGTGAATTAAGGACTTTTCAGCTGAATATGCAAATTTGTGCTCCTACAACAACCTCTGTACACCCCAGTGACCTGGTAAACAGATTTAATGAGTGTTGCATCTCATCCTTAAAACTCCATTGTGCATTTAAAAACATGGTTTGTTCTTGTTACCAAAAATGTGCCATTAAGACTGTACAGTGCAGTTTCAAACACAAAATCAGACATGTTAAGACAGGAGAGAAACACACTTGACATGCATCTATTTCTTTAATGGCTCCTGGCTTCATACAATCATGAAGTTAAGGATGTGTGACTTGCTTATTTCCGTGAACTGACTGTAAACAAACAAAATAAAGACCCAGGATTTTTTTTCCAGACAGCTAATAGGCTTTTAAACATCACTCAGTCCATGACTTCGTTGATGAAAACAAAATCACTGGCATTAAATCTAAAACCACGCCTCTGTATCACTCAACGTTGGAGGAGTGTCAGGTCCTAAAAGCAAGAACTGTTTTTTGTTCAAAGGTGATTGTGTGTTTCCTATCACTGATCGAAGTCTTAGACTGTGACATTTTTGAAAAGCATCTTAAAATACACTTCTTGTCATTGCTATGATCCTGAAATTTCTACTGACTCTTGCTGTAAAGAAACTTCTCACTTATGTTGGTTATAGTGTTATACAGAGACAGTTTAGATACTTGTGTAGCCTCCCTACTGTATTGGCCGAGCTCCAGTGATTATTATAATGCCCCCTATATCATCTTTATCAACTTAACGGTTACCTCCCCCCTCCTAATCTGTTGGCTCACCGCTTTATATAAAAACACAGAACTAGAGAACTTTACCTCTGGCTATCCTTGTAAGTGTGTGTGTGTGTGTGTGTGTGTGTGTGTGTGTGTGTGTGTGTGTGTGTGTGTGTGTGTGTGTGTGTGTGTGTGTACTGTATGTGTGTGTGTCTGCGTGCGTTGATTTGTTTTCCGACCTGCAGAAGTGACGCTAAATGTTGAGCTGCTGCGCCTGTGACTTTTGCAGATACAAGATTTGTGTGCTTAAGAAAGGTCATGGTACAGGAGCCGAAGCTTTCATCTTAACCCATAAGAACCAAAAACATCATACAACCATCTTCCATGACAGACCTTTATCCTCTGGAGGCAGAAACACAGGAAAGTTGGCACTAATGAGACAGGCAGATGGCCTTTATATAGGCCTTTAGTGGTTAAAATCCTTCCATTGAAGCATAAAGGGATAGCCGTGGGCTGATGTAGCATTAAATCTAGCATATGACCATCAGCTTGAAGGAAAATATATTTTCATTTATGCTGAGAAGATGGAGCATATTTTAAAAAGTCTATTCAGATCACACAGCTGTCAACACACAGCTGGCATCAATTTGTGCTGCCCTCAGCATTATAGGACATGATTAACATTTTCATATTAGCACCTGGTGAGCCAAAGAGTTTAATATTTATGCTGGGGGTGTACAAGATAACAAAGTGATCAGGAAGATGAGGTTTTGAATAAAAGTAATGATTGCAGTAGAATTATTTTTTATACCTATCCATTGTTAAGTTTATGTTTATTGTATTTAAGAAGGGACATTGCACATTAATTCATATGAGCACAGGTCCATCATGCAAATGTACCAAATCTAGCAGTACAGGTTCATTTTCATCTGCAGTCTCTGTCAGGTTGATGGCATATATAAAAGATGAAAACAAAACATACAAGAGCGCATTAGCACAGATAAATAGTTAAACAATGACATAACCACTACTCTAGATTATGATAGCATGTTTGATTGCCCAGTAACTACCGTTTCATAGATTTGGAGAAAGAGTTGAGAGCTGTGATGTTCCTTATTTCTGTGGGTATAGTGTGCCAGGTATGCACTGTTTGATAAGAAAAGAGTCACTGCCCAAAAGTACTTTTTCTATGTGGTATTTTACAATCCACTCTGGTAGTGGCTCTGGTAGATTCACTGAGTGGAGGAGGTGTCATACCATGAAGTTAAAATGATGATAGGAATTTGAATCTTTATCTAATATTTTCAGATCCTGCTTATAAAGTGTTTCTACTGATCGCAATGTGGTTCTACCTATCTGTGTCCAGTTGGTAACAGTAGTAGTAGGTATGTGTGAAGTAAAGAAGGCACTGATGTGCAACTTTGAGGCCTCAGTAGTTAAATTATATTATGTCTAAAATTTGCCAAATTGAATTTGATTCACTCTTTTTTTTTAATTGTGTTTTGAATGTGAGTTCTGAATCTATTATTAGGCCTAAATATTTTAACTAATGCAAAAAAGCTGACAGTTCTACAGCAGCCTACTTGTTTTTAGCATGTAGATAAATGACTATACTGTCAGCGTACATCTGACAACTTACAGCAGGTTGACAAACTTCAGGTAGATCATGAATATACAAACTAAATAACTGAGAACCCAAAGACAGCCCCTAACACATCTCCCTTGTTCAATTTAACCTTATTATTTTCCAGAAAAAAACTATTAGCAGTTTCAGTGATGATGTTACAAATAACATAGGATGGAATGAGAAGGAAGAAGTATTAAAATGCGGTATCTGTTCAGAGATCAATTTCTGATACAACCAGAATAATGTTGTGTCTGTAGTTACTAACCACATGTTCACCTGATTTGAACACTGATGTATTTATTGGAAACGCTCCTTCATTAATGGACAATTTGAACAATTTGAATTTGAAATACACATCCCATAGCCCTTTAACAATTAAGAGCAGAAATAATAATTACACACACTTTGGAACTGGTCACTTCTCTAAAAATCATATTGGATGCATCAGTATGCAAAGGAGTGACAGTATAATTGGATCTTGGGAAATTCTGATTCAGAGATTTTGTAGAAGCACTTTAATTGCCTTCTTGTTTAAATGTGCTATACAAATAAACTTGCCTTGCCTAGAATCCATAAAATAAGTATTAAATGCTGTTACCATTTTAATTGGATCATGGGTTACATTTCTCTCTACATTTAGGTCTATTGTTTTATTAATTGCATTAGATTTGCTTGTTAATGTCTATCAGTTCTGCCAGCTTTCTTTGGCATTTCCCTTTACTTCACTAATAGCATTAATGAGAAATGCTGATTTTGTCTTTCTGACATATTTTACAATCTTATTTCTCACTGTGGTAAATAAACACCTTTCATGTTCGACCTTATTCTTTAGAGCCATCTTGAGAGCATTGTCTCTTTGTTTTATAAGTGACCATATTTTTTCATTTAACCATGGTAGTCTCTTCGGTCTGGTTTGTGTTCCACTTTCCTCATAAAACTGTGTATAGTTTGGAGTTCAGCCATGAAAGAATTGCAGTTATCATCGATACCTTTATGTACAAGGTGTTCATTCCATTTCTTTAATTGCATTTTTAAGATTGGTTAAATGACTATCAGTAGGTTGATAGATTAAATCTCCTTTTAGTGAGCTTTCTTGCGATCAGAATCATATTGAGGCCAGACAGTCCCGTAACCGGATTGTAATATTTCTTTATTCTTCCTGGTCTGTTAGTGAAAGCCAAATCAATAAGCGTTTCTGAGGAACTACTTATCCTAGTCAGTACATCAATAACATGTTGAAAATCTCACAATTTCTTGTGACACATTTAAGCTCTTTCCTTTTTGCTTTATCATTACAATTTATATTAAAAGTCCCTAATAAAATGATCTTGTTAGTATCACTCTTTAAGAAGGGTATTACATTATGATAAAATAATTTTGTTTTGCAGATAGTGGTCTATAAATTCCAATCATAGTGAAAGACATTTAGCCAGAAAGAATTAATTTGAGATGAATACATTTCAAGTCATTAACACATTGGATTTGCTTATAGTTTAAACTGTCATTGACATAAAATAGCACATCCCCACTGCAACCATCAGTTCTGTCTCGTCTAAACATACTGTAGTTGTGCACTTGTAAAATATCAGCAGAGGAGTTTTCTTGTAACCATGTCTTTGATAGGCGTATTAATTTAATGCATATAAAAAATGATGTATTGTTCTCTTTTACAAATAGCGCCTTAATATTCAAATGTCCACCTAATAATCTCCTTGGTTTAGCTCGAAAGTACCACAGAATGTGAGCCTGTTTTGAAGCAGCATCGCTTCACAATTGCATGATTAATCTTGCATTTTGACTTCAAAATGCAGAGTTAGTCCTTTGCACATGATTCGCCATAGAAGGTGGCACCTGGGTGTGATATCATTCAAGCCAGAATAGTGATGCACATTCTCTGCAAGTGCCACTGGATGATGTTGATCTGGGCCCACGTCCCACGCAGTTGGCCCCGGATTAAGGTGCAAATCCCCCACAAGCAGGAGTGTGACAAACAGGTATCCAGAAAGTTTCCACGACAGTTTGGGAGGCTTGCATTGGGTCATTTTGTTTTTAGAATTAGCATCTGGGATGATCACTTTTCCATTACTAAGAACATTGCAATATAACGCAAATTGTCTGACAGGCAAGCATATCCCCGTACATCCACAGAATAGTAGATGTTAGGGAGAGGTGTTACCATTCTTCGTGCATTGATCTTGATTGAGTGTGTTGACCAAACACGTTTGCACTAGATTAGCAACTATGGTCACAGTAGCGGGGATGTAATATTTATCAAGGACAGTACAGTGCAAGCAAATCCAATGTGTTAACGACTTGAAATGTATTTGTCTCAAACTAATTATGTCTTTTGCTATGATTGTAATGGAATGAAGCAAATTGCTTTTAGTTAAGTTACCACTTGCAGTATTGTTGTTACAGATTATGCACCAAATGTAAATTGTTATCATGTCACTTTTATTCTGCAGGTTCCAGTTTCATTAGTGTTGCTTTTGGCAGAACAAATGTGAAGTATCTTTTATGCTTTTTTCCTCAGAAGAACATACAGTGCTTTTGATGAGATGATGTTAGTATTTTTCAATACAACCTAAAATGATCATGGAAGAACACAAAAGTATGTATTTTTCTCTTCCCATCTATTGCATTCACCCCAGTGTCTATTCTGCAGATCCTTGTCTAACAATATTGGTATCTAATCACATACCATTTGTTCAGATCCTTCCTATCATTAAAAAAAACTAATGACAATACAGTCTAACTTCAGTGTGTAAATATTTCACAGTACGGAAGAGAACGTTCAACGTGCAAAACACCCTCACTGTCAATCCTTAAAGCTTACTGAAAGGTCAAAAGCTCAGCAATTCAGCCTCGCATTTAAACCACAAGTTTAAAGTGTCTAAATATACAAAGCTCTAACAAGAGACACTCCAGTATCATGGGGGGGGGGGGGGGGGGTGTTTGTCAAGGTCAAGATAAAGTAGATGAAGAGGAATAGAGTTCCAGTTCATGAAGCATATATGGATTTCCTGCAGTCCTACATTTATTCTTTTTTGTCATGCAGGACCACAAAAGACCATCAACTTGTTTGGATTTCAGCCGACACTTTGAGAAAGAGAGTGGTCTTTGGGTTTCACAAGACTCTGAGAGGGATGCTACGGATCAATCAGAGGGTGTTTAAGTCCCTGGCAGTGTAGGAGTCCTCTCCTCAATTCACCCAACTGCTGCATTGCAGATAAAACCCTCCTCTGCCAGACACTTTTACACACAGCAACCTTTTTAAGCTGAGTAAATCAAACACTATCAGGTATTGGGATATATTTTTCAACAAAAAATTAAAATGATGCAAATCCACTGTAGTACACAAAACACTGAGCTTGCTCTTGACTTTTTGACACCATTATTTAATCACAATTATAAAACATGGGCTGTTATACCTCATAGTAGAATTTATGGTAGATATCTGTCTCTGGTCTTGACAGCGGAGTTTATAGGTTTTATCAAGATGGGGACTTGATTTAAGAATAGTTGTGGCTATTTTCAACCTCTGTCTTAATCTCTTCCTAAGTGTTGAACATGTCATCTTGCTGTGCTATAGCAACAGAAAAGTAGTTAATGCACTCTACTTCTCATTTTCACAAACTTACACACTGGCATAAATTACCTCTACAGAGTAGTTCTGAATAATGATCATGTTTTCACTAAAGAAATCAGCTATTCAGTCTCGCTAATTCAGTCATTTGTTTAACTTTAATGCTGTTTTGTACTGAATGTTCCCATACGAAATATTTAGCCTTAATTACATTGAAATATACAACCAGTGGGTGATGTTCTGCTTTAAACGCAATTTAATGTAAAGTGGATTATAAAAAATTTGGCAAAAATATCCCACATATCTTATAATTATGAGTGTTGGTGTTAATGTGTTAGGCAGTTTTCATTCACAGAAAACCTAATTTTAACATGCACGTGAGATTAGTTAACTTAAGTGGACAAGTAACAACTGATTTATTGGAGTAATATATCGATAATCAATATAACAAAACTCCAGGAAATGTGCAATTTAGCATGGATATTATATTTTACTGCTGACTTTTATGTACTTATTTTAAAGGCACATAGGGAATATAATTTATGTTATATAATTGTCCCTACACAAATAAACATTAAAATCATGATAATACAATAAAATATACACATTTTTGGGGGTTCAACTGTGTTTGATATTGATTATTAAGTAGGTTTATTATGTGGTATTGACAGTTAGATACAGTTTAAAACACTACTATTACTACTACTACAACAACAACAATAACTAATAATAATGAAGCAACACTATGTAAACCTTTTGGCTTATTGCCTTTAGGTTTCAATAATAATACGATGTGGTCATATGAGTCCTCACATGCTGCAAGTGTAGAGCATCTGTAGTCCCCTGTTTGATTTATGTACATATACCGCCAGAATTCAGACATGGCAAAGCAATTTGTCTTTACTCAACTGCAGTACAGTATCGCTGTCCTGCTTCAGTAAGATAATTATCTTCCTGCTGGCTGTTGACTACGGCAGGTAAACTACAGTGTGTTGAGAGAGTGACTGAAGCTCAGCACTTAAAACCTTAATGGGCTGCAAGCTTATCATTCAAAAACAGCATGTGAAGTCCCAGGTGCTTCTCTGAAACCCTCGCCTTTTTTTGATGGGAATATTTCACAGCTACAATCACAATAATTATTCGTGCTGGTCACGCTGCCCCAGTAAAACTGTCTCAATTACTGTTGCTGTTTTCACCCTAACTAGCTGTGATTAGCTGTCAGTCTTGAGTTGGAGGTGATTTGTCAGATTGTAATTCACAATGGTAAAGGAAAGGCAATCCCGTGTGCCTTCCCTGTGTGTTTTCTCAATTATTATAATAGAGGAGTAAGCTGAGGTGCTGTTTGACACCTGTCACTGAAGCCAGTAACATTGTGGTATAAAGTATGTTTCACCTAGCACTTGGGCTCAGCAAGCGTGGATAATCTAGTCTGAAATCTGCAGTGATATGGGCACAGTTGTTGGCTTATATAAATAAAAAAATAGCAGATACAGTGTTGTACGATGCTTTAGCTGTTGAGCCGTTGAGCTATATCTCTCTTAGTGATGCTTTCAGCATGTAAAACCATCTGATTGGAAGCAATCTGGTATAATTTTTGAGTTACTTGCATTTAAGACATACCTTCAGACTGATGAGTTGTGAAAAAGAACTGAAAATACAGCTGGTTTATTCTGGATGGCAGCACAATCAAGATACAAGATCAATTCATTCAACTTCATGCAACTGGAATAGAATAACTTAAAAAGTGAAATGCTGCAACGTTTACAAGTATTAAACATGATGTCTAAATTGTGGGGGTGTATGCTCAACATCAGCAACATCGATTACATTTTACTTGATAGGTGACTTGATTTGGCTTGATGTGCCCTAACAAATGAGGACCTGACACTTTCAGAAAAGGCCCTCTGGCTCAGGACGAGAACGTAAAACTTGTGACCAGCAAGTCTGAACTAGCCTCACCTCTGGGTACTAGTGTCGCTGAATGATTCAGCCTGACCCTGAGGTAGGAGCTGCCTGTATCTCTCTCGTTCCTTCTCTATTTGTGTGTGTGTGTGTGTGTGTGTGTGTGTGTGTGTGTGTGTGTGTGTGTGTGTGTGTGTGTGTGTGTGTGTGTGTGTGTTTGTGTGTGTGTGTGTGTGTGTGTGTGTGTGTGTGTGTGTGTCTCTCTCAGACACACACAAACACAACAATCAGAGGCCATAAAGTAGCCCAGAGGTGACAACCTGTTGATTTCCATTCTTGTCCTCAGCTTATCTCGCTTTCTTACTTGCAGCTGAGTCACTACAAGACACACAAATGCACACAATATTACTCGACACTGCACACAGCATGAAACTAACAAGGACATAAATTAGACCTTAACTATAAATATAAATATGTGATCACATGCAAACACTCACTGTCATAACCCGAGCATCAAAGTCACCATCAAACCTACATAAGTCACAAAGATGATTTGATTCATAAAACACTACCAATAAGGCAACCACTAGCCAAATAATCACATGCCAGTATGCACCTAGCAAAGTCTTTTTCTCTCTCACATACACACTCTCAGGTGCAGACGCCTGATACGTCAACAATGAGAGAGTGTATAGCTGATTATCATTAAAATTAGCTCTGAGTGCTGCAAAGGCTCTATATAGCGTTAGCAGCATGGCTGTGTCAGCAAAGCACTTCCTGTTTACTGTTTAGTCCCACAGCAGGCTGCAGACGCCAGATAACAACAGCACAAAGCATGCTGGGAGATGAAAGCGCCTCAAAATGTGCTGGAGCCCCCGTAGCGCCTGTTGTCGCCTGATGTGGCATCAGTCAGTGCTACTGCTGAGAATGGTACTCCCTCAAAAAGCCCTGCACATGAGAGGAAGAGGGGATGATGGAGAAAGTGGGAAAGAAAGAGAGATGGTGTGTTTGTGATACAGGCAACATAAAGTACAGTTTAACATTTACACAACCTCACAACTACACTTGTTTTAGACTTGGTAAGTCATTCTGCATTTGGCTGTTAAGCAAATAGAGCTCATGCTATTAATCAAATTTATAATGTGCCCCATATGTTTGTGGCTGAACATTCACATTTCTATGTTAAGGAGAAATGAAAGGATGTGAAAGGAAGTGAAGAATAACAGCAGGTCCAAGGCTAGAGAGGTGGACTCGTAAAACAGCAAACCACAGATTTGAATCCAAAATAAATCAGCAAAAATACTGGGGGCATGTGCTTAAATCACCACTTAGTATAAATCAGGTTGTTGTTCCCCTGAGCAAGAGCATACGTTCAATAGAGAAACTTAAGATTTATGTTTGTGGAGTTATTTAAGGAAAACATACACAATATATCTAAGAGACTTATATAAAGTTAGTATACTTACATACAGTGCAGCCAAAAAAAAATCAGGACAGTAATACATTGTTATTAGGGCCCGAGCGGCGACTGCAAGTCGCCTGGCGAAAGCCCTATTGAAATTGTAATGTTTATTATTATTATTATTATTATTCCGACATTTCGTGCCCCAATTTCGCCCCTTTCCCAAATGCGAAAATGCTTATACTTTTGCACGGACGTCCGGCCTCATCCGAAATTCGATATTTTTGGGTGGTCGCACATGGTCGACGCAGAATGGCGGAATAGCGCCCCCTACAAAGTCCAAAAATGCCCATAGGGAATTTTGCTAACTTTGTCCTATGCTCACAAAATTCGGTATACATATGTATTATACCCACATATGCAAAAAAAACTTTTGAACTCATGACCTCAACCCAACAGGAAGTCAGCCATTTTGGTTGTGATTTTTCCCGCCTAAAATTAACTCCTCCCACAGCGTTCGCCCGATCAAGTTCAAATTAGGTACGCAACATCTCCAGACCTAGCTGAGCTTAAGTTGTGCTCTGCGCATCCGTAGGTCAAAGGGCGTGTCTGCCAGGGCTCAACTAACTTTGGCGTGCTCGCCATGTACATACGAGTGGCTCTCACGCCCACATACTTCATCCAATCAGCTTCAAACTTGCTGGACATGATGATGGCTCCGCCCTGAACGTCCCGATATATTAACTTCCCACGTAACTCATAGCGCCCCCCGGTGGTAACAGGAAGTGAACTTAAATTCATGAAAAATACATACTTTGCCCCATCAACTTCATTCAGAACCAGTTGGTGAAGCTACATTATGAAGACTGTGAAGCTACGAGTAATGGCGTCCGTGTGGCGACGCGGCGACCATCAATTCCTCGCCATGAAAATACGTTTGGCTTTTTGATGGCTTTATTGAACTCGTATCATCATGAAAATTGGTACACAGGTCCAGGGTGCCGACCTCAACGTCTCCATTCGCTCATAGGCGATCTCACTCGTGTCGCCCCCTAGTGGAAACAGGAAGTGCCATATTTTACATCATCATTGTGCGATTTCCACAAAACTTCACATGTGTAATCACTGTCCCACCCTGAACGCAACCGGTTGTTTTTTGTTACACTCTACTGCCCTCTGGTGGATGAACCATCAACCTCTCATAACTCCTTCATGCTTTGTCCAATTCACTCCAAACTTCACATGACTGATGAGTGGCCGCCCTGAACACACCAGACCACACCAGACCATATGTGTAACTACCTGTGACTGCCCCCTACTGGATGAACGAAACATTGCATTTTTGGCCTCCTTCCAGGTTTTTTCTCACTTTCTGCTTCACGCCACAGCCCCGCATGCCTCAGGCCCCGCGGTGGCATGGGTGAGCGAGGGCCCGCCATCGCCGCTTGCGGCTTTAATTATTATTATTATTATTAGGGCCCGAGCGGCGACTGCAAGTCGCCTGGCGAAAGCCCTATTGAAATTCGTTCATGCCCCAACGTGCAAGTGACCCCAAAGTGCAAGTGACCCCAAAGTAATCAAGTAATCAAGTAATCATGTGGTATGGAAGACCCCCGTGGAAAAATGCTATATTGAAATTGTAATGTTTATTATTATTAGGGCCCGAGCGGCGACTGCAAGTCGCCTGGCGAAAGCCCTATTGAAATTGTAATGTTTATTATTATTATTATTATTATTATTATTATTATTATTATTATTATTATTATTATTCCGACATTTCGTGCCTCAATTTCGCCCCTTTCCCAAATGCGAAAATGCTTATACTTTTGCTCGGACGTCCGGCCGCATCCGAAATTCGATATTTTTGGGTGGTCGCGCATGGTCGACGCAGAATGGCGGAATAGCGCCCCCTACAAAGTCCAAAAATGCCCATAGGGAATTTCGCTAACTTTGTCCTATGCTCACAAAATTCGGTACACATATGTATTATACCCATATATGCAAAAAAGCCTCTTGACCTCATGACATCAACCCAACAGGAAGTCGGCCATTTTGGTTGTGATTTTTCCCGCCTAAAATTAACTCCTCCCACAGCGTTCGCCCGATCATGTTTAAATTAGGTAAGCAACATCTCCAGACCTAGCTGAGCTTAAGTTGTGCTCTGCGCATCCGTAGGTCAAAGGGCGTGTCTGCCAGGGCTCAACTAACTTTGGCGTGCTCGCCATGTACATACGATTGGCTCTCACGCCTACACACTTCATCCAATCAGCTTCAAACTTGCTGGACATGATGATGGCTCCGCCCTTAACGTCCCGATATATTAACTTCCCACGTAACTCATAGCGCCCCCCCGGTGGTAACAGGAAGTGAACTTAAATTCATGGAAAAATACATAGTTGACCCCATCAACTTCCTTCCACTTCTAAAACATGCAGAACCAGTTGGTGAAGCTACATTATGAACACTGTGAAGCTACGAGTAATGGCGTCCCTGTGGGGGCGTGGCTACCATCAATTCCTCGCCATGAAAATACGTTTGGCTTTTTGATGGCTTTATTGAACACGTATCATCATGAAAATTGATACACAGGTCCAGGGTGGAGACCTCTTCCATCTGATAGGGGTGTCGCTCATGTCGCCCCCTAGTGGAAACAGGAAGTGCCATTTTTTGCATCAACATTGTCCGATTTCCACGAAACTTCACCTGTGTGATGAGGGACTGACCCTGAACACACCTGCATGCATCCCATTACTGCCCCCTGGTGGATGAACCATCAACTGCTCATAACTCCCTCATGCTTTGTCCCATTTCCACGAAACTTCACATGTGCGATGAGGGACTGACCCTGAAAAAACCTGCACGCATCCCATTACTGCCCCCTGGTGGATGAACCATCAAATGCTCATAACTCCCTCTTGCTTTGTCCGATTCACTCCAAACTTCACATGAGTGATGAAGGGCCGCCCCTGAACGCACCACACCACATGTGCTGACTGCCCCCTGGTGGATGAACCATTAACTGCTCATAACTCCCTCATGCTTTGTCCAATTCACTCCAAACTTCACATGAGTGATGAGGGGCCGCCCCTGAACGCACCACACCACATTTGGTGACTGCCCCCTGGTGGATGAACCATTAACTGCTCATAACTCCTTCATGCTTTGTCCAATTCACTCCAAACTTCACATGACTGATGAGTGGCCGCCCTGAACACACCAGACCACACCAGACCATATGTTTAACTACCTGTGACTGCCCCCTACTGGATGAACGAAACATTGCATTTTTGGCCTCCTTCCAGGTTTTTTCTCACTTTCTGCTTCACGCCACAGCCCCGCCATGCCTCAGGCCCCGCGGTGGCATGGGTGAGCGAGGGCCCGCCATCGCCGCTTGCGGCTTTAATTATTATTATTATTATTATTCCGACATTTCGTGCCCCAATTTCGCCCCTTTCCCAAATGCGAAAATGCTTATACTTTTGCACGGACGTCCGGCCTCATCCGAAATTCAATATTTTTGGGTGGTCGCAAATGGTCGACGCAGAATGGCGGAATAGCGCCCCCTACAAAGTCCAAAATTGCCCATAGGGAATTTTGCTAACTTTGTCCTATGCTCACAAAATTCGGTACACATATGTATTATACCCACATATGCAAAAAAGCCTCTTGACCTCATGACCTCAACCTAACAGGAAGTCGGCCATTTTGGTTTTGATTTTTCCCGCCTAAAATTAACTCCTCCCACAGCGTTCGCCCGATCAAGTTCAAATTAGGTACGCAACATCTCCAGACCTAGCTGAGCTTAAGTTGTGCTCTGCGCATCCGTAGGTCAAAGGGCGTGTCTGCCAGGGCTCAACTAACTTTGGCGTGCTCGCCATGTACATACGAGTGGCTCTCACGCCCACATACTTCATCCAATCAGCTTCAAACTTGCTGGACATGATGATGGCTCCGCCCTGAACGTCCCGATATATTAACTTCCCACGTAACTCATAGCGCCCCACGTGGTAACAGGAAGTGAACTTAAATTCATGAAAAAAACATACTTTGCCTCATCAACTTCATTCAGAACCAGTTGGTGAAGCTACATTAGGAAGACTGTGAAGCTACGAGTAATGGTGTCCGTGTGGCGACGCGGCGACCATCAATTCCTCGCCATGAAAATACGTTTGGCTTTTTGATGGCTTTATTGAACTCGTATCATCATGAAAATTGGTACACAGGTCCAGGGTGCCGACCTCAACGTCTCCATTCGCTCATAGGCGATCTCACTCGTGTCGCCCCCTAGTGGAAACAGGAAGTGCCATATTTTACATCATCATTGTGCGATATCCACAAAACTTCACATGTGTAATCACTGTCCCACGCTGAACACAACCGCTTGTGTTTTGTTTCACTCTACTGCCCCCTGGTGGATGAACCATCAACCTCTCATAACTCCTTCATGCTTTGTCCAATTCACTCCAAACTTCACATGACTGATGAGTGGCCGCCCTGAACACACCAGACCATATGTGTAACTACCTGTGACTGCCCCCTACTGGATGAACGAAACATTGCATTTTTGGCCTCCTTCCAGGTTTTTTCTCACTTTCTGCTTCACGCCACAGCCCCGCCATGCCTCAGGCCCCGCGGTGGCATGGGTGAGCAAGGGCCCGCCATCGCCGCTTGCGGCTTTAATTAGGGCCCGAGCGGCGACTGCAAGTCGCCTGGCGAAAGCCCTATTGAAATTGTAATGTTTATTATTATTATTATTATTATTATTCTTCCGACATTTCGTGCCCCAATTTCGCCCCTTTCCCAAATGCGAAAATGCTTATACTTTTGCACGGACGTCCGGCCTCATCCGAAATTCAATATTTTTGGGTGGTCGCACATGGTCGACGCAGAATTGCGGAATAGCGCCCCCTACAAAGTCCAAAAATGCCCATAGGGAATTTCGCTAACTTTGTCCTATGCTCACAAAATTCGGTACACATATGTATTATACCCACATATGCAAAAAAGCCTCTTGACCTCATGACCTCAACCCAACAGGAAGTCGGCCATTTTGGTTTTGATTTTTCCCGCCTAAAATTAACTCCTCCCACAGCGTTCGCCCGATCAAGTTCAAACTAGGTACGCAACATCTCCAGACCTAGCTGAGCTTAAGTTGTGCTCTGCGCATCCGTAGGTCAAAGGGCGTGTCTGCCAGGGCTCAACTAACTTTGGCGTGCTCGCCATACATACGAGTGGCTCTCACGCCCACATACTTCATCCAATCAGCTTCGAACTTGCTGGACATGATGATGGCTCCGCCCTGAACGTCCCGATATATTAACTTCCCACGTAACTCATAGCGCCCCCCGGTGGTAACAGTAAGTGAACTTAAATTCATGACAAATACATAGTTGACCCCATCAACTTCATTCCACTTCTAAAACATGCAGAACCAGTTGGGTTAAGCTACATTATGAACACTGTGAAGCAACGAGTAATGGCGTCCCTGTGGGGGCGTGGCTACCATCAATTCCTCGCCATGAAAATACGTTTGGCTCTTTGATGGCTTTATTGAACACGTATCATCATGAAAATTGATACACAGGTCCAGGGTGGAGACCTCTTCCATCTGATAGGGGTGTCGCTCATGTCGCCCCCTAGTGGAAACAGGAAGTGCCATTTTTTGCATCAACATTGTCCGATTTCCACGAAACTTCACATGTGTGATGAGGGACTGACCCTGAACACACCTGCATGCATCCCATTACTGCCCCCTGGTGGATGAACCATCAACCTCTCATAACTCCTTCATGCTTTGTCCAATTCACTCCAAACTTCACATGACTGATGAGTGGCCGCCCCGAACACACCAGACCACACCAGACCATATGCGTAACTACCTGTGACTGCCCCCTACTGGATGAACAAAACATTGCATTTTTGGCCTCCTTCCAGGTTTTTTCTCACTTCCTGCTTCACGCCACAGCCCCGCCATGCCTCAGGCCCCGCGGTGGCATGGGTGAGCGAGGGCCCGCCATCGCCGCTTGCGGCTTTAATTTCTTTTTGGCTCTGTAGAGCAGACTGGATTCAAACTGAACAATGACTATGAAGTTAAAGGGGACCTATTATGCTTCTCCTTATTATCGGTTATATATAATGTTACCATGTCGTATGTTTATATTAAATGTGGCCAAAGTGTCAAACAATGAGGTAAATATGAAAGTAATCCCTCTGAGTGCTTTCAGTTTCCAATTTTTTTTTCTACTTTCAGCCTGAGCTGATGTCAGCTCGTAATGGTCATCTGTTCCACATACACGGAGTGTGAGTTCACAGCTCCAATCCACTAATATTAGGGAATTTGTCCTATTATTACAGTGGTAGTCAAGAAGAGCCATGACTCCCCTCAAAACAATGGAAAGGAGTCGAGCTGGCACGCTGTGAGTGTTTTTCCATTAGATTCAGATTCAGATTCAGATTCATTTTATTCTTTGTCCCAAAAGGGCACTTAGTTTGCAGCAGGAATACAGAAAAAACAACACAGACAACACAACAGATTAAAACACAACAACACAATTAATTGATTACACAGCACAACAAAGTACAATAAGTAGTTTAGGTGTTGGAGGTGTGCTAGATGTCTGCAGCTCTTCATCAAACATCATCACTGTGGCTGTTTCTTCATGTACTATTCCTCCCTGCATTATTTCCAACTGATTCAATAAACAAAGAGATCCAAATGTCTCCATATCTTGTTATGTTGACTGATTTTTAGCGCCACTAACGAAACTCTGCTTGTTTTGCACCATACTACCTGCCGAGGGAATTTTAACACGTCATCGCATTAACGGTGCACATCCCTCCCTCGGCCAATGCCGATGCAGCCTGCAAGCTTCTCCACAGTGTTGTGTCACAGCAACAGACAGCGCATCCTCAAGCCTTTCTCCTCATCACCGGAGATTTTAACCATGCTTCCCTGTCTGCCACTCTCCCTAACTTCCATCAGTACGTGGACTGCTACACCTGGGACAGTAAACCTCTGGACCTGCTGTATGCAAACACATCAGACGCCTACAGCTCCTGTTATTGTTATATATGTTATAATTGCTTTTAGGGTCCTTTTTATTTAGTTTATAATTTTTAATGTTGTATTTATGTATATATATTTATGTATGTATGTATGTATGTATGTATGTATGTATGTATGTATGTATGTATATATATATATATATATATATATATATATATATATATATATATATATATATATATATATATATATATATATATATATTTATGTATGTATATATATTTATGTATGTATATATATATATATATATAGGGATATATATATATATTACCCTGCTAACTATTACAATCAATGCTACAGCTCTCCAGACGTGCCATGGGTGGGCGTCTATAACTACTTTGCATAACTACTTTAAGTCTTTTGTGTGAGTCACAGGTGAAACTGTCCTCACTGCATTTATGTTCATAGTCTATATTCACAGCATGCTACAAATGAAAATGCCACAATAATCTACATAATAGTGTTTTATACTTAGCAAATGAATGTGCAATTGGCAAGTGGAAAGAAGTATTTATTTGGTGTTAGTAGGGCCTATGTAAAGTTGTGATGCAAAAACACTATTTTTAGAAGAGTTTATATACTTTTGAATGAAGTGTTTTGTGAAAGAGATTTAAAAAAAAAAAAAATGTTTTTAACTCCGTCATACAAAGCTACTCTGGTGGAGTCCCAGAATAAAAATATGGAGCTGGGAGTGAGCATAATAAATTCCCTTTAAAGTGTTGACTCTCAGCTGTAATTTGAGGGTAAGATGTGTTTGAGTTCTCTGATGATTTCTCCTCAGAGTTCAACAGCAATTTTCTTGGAGTACAACAGGAGCAAGAAGGTTGCTCTAACCTGTACTACCCACACAGTGAAAAACCTCTGCTGGGAAGATCATTGCACCCATGGGACTAGCTTCATTAAGAGTGAGTGCAAACTTGGGAGAAGTACACAGATAGACACATACTGTACTTTTCAAAACATAATGTACAGGTACGCCTATTACTGTGGATGGAACATGTGTCGTTTTACAGTATAACCTCCTGGTTGGTTCCTGGCCAGAATGATGCTGTAAATGTCTGTGCATATATCTGTCGCTGGAGAATGTTCCTGCCCCTGCTACAACAGGCTAATTACGTTTCAGTCTCAGTGATAAATGTGGCTTTGCTGTGATTTACTTGCAGCTGCTCTCATTGTGTTCATAGCCTGTCTTTCTCTCTAAGTCTCTCTCTCTCACACACACACACACACACACACACACACACACACACACACACACACACACACACACACACACACACACACACACACACACACACATACACAAGTTCAATTCCCCTTGAGAGCAATTATCATGGAGTTATATGGTACGTACTCGTGTTATTAATCTCTTCACTGACTTTGCTGTGACAATACAGCACTTTTTGCGGTTATTTACAGAACAATTCCTGGCTAGTGGCTTTAACTGCTGCCTATAATTACAGGCACAAATAAGCTGACGTATAGAAACCCAGCAGCTCAAAGTGTGAGTTAGCTTGTTATTGAGCAGGTTGGTGAGGAGTGGAGGGGAATAATTCAACTCAATGATGTGAAGAACCTGGAAAATGCCTGAGCTAACACATATCAGAGGAATATAACATATACATGTATATACAGTACTGTGGGTAAGATTTTTTATCCATAATGCACAACCATTAAGGAGGCCTCTGATTGGTCCAAAATGTATTTTGCTGCATTACAATAACCCCAAACATACAGCCAGAGTCAAACAGAACTATCTTCAGTAACAAAAAGAACGAGTAGTCAAGTTAATTGATAAATAAAAACTACATCTACATCCTCACATTACTTTTAGCACCTAAACATTTGCACAGTATTCTATGTAACAACTTACCCGAAAACCACAGTCTAATCATGGACAAATGAATGCTGATGGCAAAAATACCATAATATACATGATGACTTTTTTGCAGTTTGTCACTACTATTGCAGCAGCATACCTCGTAGCCCAGTATGTGTGGTTTTGGTGATTAGATGATGAAATAACATCTAGGTGTCCATTAAAACTGGACTGAAGTTCTGGTTGAAAAGTTTTTAGACATTTAGGTTACATATAGCTTGCAATATATTACAGTAAAAT